>NC_058524.1:331654742-331954742 GCF_904849725.1 Hordeum vulgare subsp. vulgare | reverse complement strand
TGCTGCTCGTGCTACTGTTGGTCCCCTTTGGCCCCAAAGGTCTGCTTCATCTATCTTGCAAGTTCATGTGCCACAGCCAACATTGGGCGTATGATGACTTGCACATGCTTCATTTTGGTGCTGATGACCATGTTCTTCCATTTCTCATACATGGCAGCTAAGAGCACATTCTTTTTTTAATTCATCATTCACTTACCTCTGTCTTTGTATACTTCTTTCAAAAAATTACAATTTATAGTATTATCAACATTGAACCAGTAGAATTTACATGCATTTGAGATCAGTCTGTTCATATGTTGTTTGCCCTCGGATTATTTTGTCACCACAGTTCGCAGACACACATACCATAGTATTTCCGTGCTCTTTTAGAAAAAGTATACTTTCAGGTATGGTAAATACCCAATATGTTCTCAGTTCGCTGATACACCAATGAATAGTCTTTTTCGTGTAGTATTGGACCTTAATATTCTCACATCATCGTATCTCAAACAAGTCATGAGAATATCCGACAGCAACGCGCGGGGCATCTTCTAATTCTTGTAGAACTTGTTGAATTTCTTGACCATGAGGCTTATCTCTTGATTGGTGACAAGGTTGTCATTTTAAGTAGCGGGAGCATCACTTGAAGCTTTGTAAGCACCGCTTGACTTGTTGTGCAGCTCAACTTTGTCCTTAAGTGACATTTCATGAGCGACAATCCTTCCAATGACTTCTGTTGGCTTGAGATCTTTGTAGTTTGGCATCATTTGGATCAATATGCACACGGTGTCGTACTTTCCATCCAAGGCTCTAAGTATCTTCTTGATGGTGAATTTGTTGGTCATCTCTTCGCCTCCTAAGCCGGCAATCTCATTTGTGATGAGAGCAAGCCTAGAGTACATCTCAGCGACTCCTACATTGTCCTTCATCTTGAATTTGCCAAGCTCACTTTGTAGCACATCCAACTTAGATTCCTCGACAGAGTCGGAGTCGTGGTTTTGTCACGGCAGATGTTATCATTGGACAACATAGGTGTGAGGCCATCGTCGCTGTGTGGCGACTCGAAGGGGTTAATCTGGAACGAGAGATGGATTTACCGAGGTGCGGCCCCTCCACTGGAGGTAAAAGCCTTCGTCTTGCTTTGGTGTCTATATTAATGGCGATCTCGATTACAAAGGTGTGGAGTAGCTAACCTAGCTTTTGAGAGTTTCTTGCTTGATCCTTTCGGCTCAAGGGCTCCCCTTTATATATAGGTGGAGGCCTCGAGTTTCAAATAGAGTCCAGGTCAATCAAACACTCATGATCTAATCTAACTCTTACTTCCGTTGTTCCTTATGGAAAATAGAGAGAGAGTCCCTTATATCTTCATCCCTGAGCCATCCATCCGGACGACGTCTTTAAGCCGGCCCACATAACAAGTCGGCCTTCAGGTCTTTATTCTAGTCCTGATCACCTTCCGTCTAGACCGTCTTCATGGAGCCCGGGTTAACACTTGGGCGGATTATACCTGTAGGGTATATCCCGGACATTAGCCCCCAGTTTAGTCTAGATTCATCCATACAAACTCCATCTTGAACATGTTTGGAAATCTTGAGGTTTAAGGCCAAACTATGAGTCGGCAATTCTTCACCTTTTATCCATGAAGCAAAACTTGAATCTGGGTTAAGACTGCGCCAGATCATTTCTCCTTCATTGAGACTTAGCATCTTTTCAGTTAATATCCTTGTGATGTCATCGTGCTGATTGTTGTTGTCCGCAGCCATCATAGCGAATCTTTTCAAAAAATAGCACTAAATTCGGACTTGCACTAAATCTAGGCGTAATCTTAGCCACTACTTGCGTGCGACCGTTCCACTTAAATCCCCCTTCCTTATAAATAGGTGGGTCGAACCTCTGCAATATCATTTCCTTTCTTCTTCTCCTCCATGTGCTTCCCCCCTTACTGCACACGCTAGAGCTCCGAGGATGCCGACCAGCCCTTCTCGACTGTGTCGTCTGTGTTACTGGATCTCCCTCGCATTTGTCGGGGTGCACACGGCCATCACCTTCCACCTCCAACAAATTAGGTATATATTCCTCCTTACTGGGGTTTGTAAATACATGAGTAGGTTTCGTTGGTGTTCATACTATGTTCATCGACCTCACCAAAGAACCGCTTTGCAGATCCACAAATTTCTCATCCCTTGTGCATCCATAGGTTTACCGCGGCCTCCGCTTTTTATCTTTTGCATATAGATATAAAATAAGACACTTTTTAGGAGACTCTGTGCAATGTCTTGAGCTTTGAGTATTCTGCCGGTGTTGAACACATATTCCTTCATTTTTTGTGCATTATTTAGATCCATCACAAGAGATGTCGCTTGTAGCAACCTGTTTGTGGACAATTTCTGCTAAGTCTTCCATGGAGGTGTAGTTTACCTTTCAAAATCCTTTACTTTTTGTTGCTGGCTTGAAAACACATTGTTGTGGTAATAGCCGTCGTAGAACACTATTTTGTAATAGTTTTGTCGGCTGAAACTCCCCTTGAATAACGATTGTAGTCTGTTGGTGGTATTATCCATGAAGTTATATTATTTTACCATCCTTGTACTTGTTCCATACCGCCTAATGGCCCCTAAGAACTCCAAGGCTTGTAACTGGGCAAGGTCCTAGGAGTCCAAACTCAGTTTGGAAAATCTTGTGAGTCAAGGATTCTTGTTGGCTCGAAAGGAGGTAAAGTTGCGAGCTCCCAAAGAAGAGTCTTATCCTCGGCCTCGACAAGGAAAAGTTGTTATTTTCACTAATTATTTACGCAGAGATTCTTGACGACCAGGTTCAAAAATCTCCCGGGACCTTCTGCACTTGTTCAATCTCAGGCATGGGGATATTGGTCCCAATTCTATGACCAGTATATGCCAATTACAAGTTTTGTGCAAAGTATATCTCCAGATTGAGCCATTAGTGACTCTGTTTAGGGAATTCTTCTACACCAATTGTCATACTAAAGTCAAGAATGGCCCTTCTTGTGAACTTGGTGGAATCTCCTTCCAGAAAAGGAGGAATAGTCTGTTTCTTGAGTCTAAATTGGCAAGTAATCCGAAGGGATGGTACAAGACCTGGTTCTATTGCAAAAATACTGCCCCTCTGGAAGAAAATCCGTTGTCGGGTTATAGATTAGAGAGGATCAGCAACAACGTAGAATTCACAGGTTGGCCAACAGATGAGGAGAGGGGTATGATGGCTCCTATTTGCACAAAATTGAGAGCCTTGGTTCCTCATGGCCTAACCGGGATCAACTTGATCTGTTGCTGGCTAAAGTGGTGCATCCAGCTTGTCAGTGTGAGGACTAGCTTAATATGCGACTAATTAGACGACTCATTCGGTGCTCGACGCTTCTCCACCCAAGACTGAACCAATGATGCCCTTAATAAAGAGACAAAGAGGTTTTTCTCTCACTCAAAGGAGAAGTGCAACGTTACTAGTTTAGGCCCATTTTATCTGCTAAGTCCTCTGTCATTGGTACTCATCTTTTCCCATCAAGTATACTTTGTTCCTTTGTTGATTTCATTTTAACTTGTCATCCTTATCGTGCTCTTTCATTTGTAGGAGGATTATAGCTTTTGGAAAGTGACACCTCAGATCCCTGTTTTTTCCTCAGGCCAAGGAAATGAACCGGCTCATAATGACCCAGCCCCTGGCTCATCTTTAGGAGAACTGTGTGAGGTAGAACTCAAGTTACTTGGACATTTTTTTACTAAATTTGCTGACATGTCTTCCTCTCAGGGCGACTCTAAGTCGAGCCAAGTCGGTCATATTGAGGTAATTCCAATCTCCTCCAGTTCCTCCGAAATGCTTCTTGCAAGAAAAACAAGGCAAGCCATCCGGAAGGTTAAGATATCAAATCAAGACGATCATTTGGCTCCCGATTTTCTTTTGAAGAAAGCGCAATTTATTGGTCAACCAAAAAGCAAGATCCGAAATGACTTGGGCGAGTTAGACCCTGGCTTCTCTCATGCTCCATCGGCTCGTAAGCCACGTGCTAAGGTGCCATATAGGTCTACCGATTCTTGTCCTAAGGTTGGTCTTTTCAAACAACCTCTTAGCCCTTCAAAATCAGTTTATCAAGAATCCCCTCCATCTTCGGCGCTTCATCAACAAAGCAACCCCCCACCTTTAACATCAACCGTGGGTAGGTTTCTCATCATGACCTGATTGCATATGTTTACCTTTCTTAGCATAACATTTGACTTCTGATCTTTGTAGGTCCAAAGCTACTTTGTCTAGTTGCGCTGCTGGGTCATTTGCCGATGCTGAAAACAAAGACATTTTGAATCCCCAAACAGAAAAGGCAGCCAACAAAGTTGACCCTTTTGAAGAGAACATTCCAGATGTTCCAACCGTACTAGCGACCGTTGTTGAGGCGCCTAAATCGGATGAGACGGTTTTAATGGACACACTAGTAGAGATTGCAGGCACTATAATTGATCCTTCTACTCATCCACCAAGTCCGGCTCGTCATTCTAATCTGGCGAGTCATGTGTATGACCCTATTCCACTGGCTGACCAGAGCACTCCAGATGTTGCTATTGTCAAGAAAAGCTTCTAAGCTCCTGTTGTTTCTACCTCTCTAGTTAAGATTGTGGCCAAGGAAGAACCGATGAATTTGGATAAAGGAAAAAACCAATTGGAGCTCCAGAATATGTCAATGTTTAGTTTTGAAGAAATCCACCAGCAATACTAGACCCGACTGTCTAAGAGACGGGATATTGAAACCAATATGATCAACGTCCTCAGGGAAAAAAATATGAAGTAAGATTTCCTGATTTAACCTTTCTATCTTTGTATACTGCCTATAGCTCCCAAGGACCGGTTTACTATGAAAATGGTAAGCTGATTCTTCAAAGTAAGCATGGAGAACTGTAGTTGTAGCCCCCAAGGGTCGGTTTATCTCAAAGAATGAGCCGAATCTTCCTTAAAAGAACCACCATCAATTTAGATGAACTTGATGATGTCGTGTAGCCCCCAAGGACCAGTTTGTTTCCTTGAAATAGTCGGGTCTTTATTGAATTTTGAAAATTGGACAAATTATCCCCCAACTGCCGTATGGAATGTTTACAATCCGTACATGACTTTTGATGAGAAAAAGGCTAACCTTGGCACTCTAGCCCCCAAGAGTCAAGTTGTCTCTTTGTATGGCGGCTTGTAATCTTTTTTGTAAACAACTATTCATCAACCTTTGTATATCTATCAGGAATATGTAGCAGATGCTGAATCTGCGGATGTAAAACTGCAGACGCATCTGAAAGAAGAGAAAAAGCTCAAGTCTGAAGCCAAGCTCATGGTGGCTCATTGTGAAGAATTTGCGCTCAGGTGCAGGATCGTTTCAATCAAGCCATGAAAACCTTTGAAGAAGAAAAAGGCGCCCTTCTGAAACATGCTGAAAAAGCTGAGGGCAAACTTGGAACTCTGAAGGAGACTCACTCTGCCCTTGTGAAAAATATAAATGAGATGTTGGCAGCTATCTTTGGTATGTACTTATAGCTATTTAGTATGAATGGTTGGGTTAAGTCCATATAGTTTCTCATGGCCAGGCTTTTGCTTGTGTGCACTAAGAAAAGACCAAACTCTTGTGGAGTTGCCAATTGTGAAGCTTAAAGCAATTTTCACATATATAGAGCAATTGTTCACACGGTCTATTTTCTCCATAATGGCGGTGAAGAACTTGAAATACCAGTCGTGAACCATCAAGGATATGTTGATGCAATGATCAACCGTGCCACAATTGGTCACAAAGATCCAGAAATCAGCGGCTCGTGGAGGGGAAAATATGGCACTTGCCACGACGAAGGCTTATCTTCCTAAACTGAATGTTGAAGCTCTGAAGGGTCGCTTACCTGAATTCAATCTGGACGGCTCATCATTTACTCAAGATGATTATGCTAAGTGCTTCAAAGAGACTCGGCCATTGGCAACGCCGAAAGCTGAAGAATTTGACATGTCCAAGTTCTATCATGCCAACTCTGAGGCCAATGAACACATCAACCCACCAAAGTATGAGTCATTTGCATTGGTAGCGCCATGTCGTAAGGGACCCATCACATCAAATGTTGACACATCAACCCAAGTTGAGGAGACTTCACACTTCAAAAAAATTCTTTCAATTCAGTGGCAGCAAAAAGACCAAGAGTTCAATGATGAAGATGAGCCAACAGCATCGCATCCAAAGGCAGCTGATGTAGAATAGTCTTGAAGTTTCACCTTTGAAGTCGAATAAGTCGTCGGGCGGCTATAGCCCCCGAGTATTGAGCAAAAACAAGATTATTTTGCGGCTCCTTTTGTGAGCTTGTAATAGTAGTTCTTTAAAACTTCTGAAATTATATTGTTCCATCCTGCATTTTATTTTGCCGACTCAAAATCTATTGGTCTTGCCTGCATTTTGTCGAATCTTGTTTGTGATAAGTGTGGCCGGAAAACTTTGATCTTCTTTGATCTGGTTTGCAGGAATATGATTGTATTATTTTCTTGTCTCTCGGGATCACTATGTACTTTGAGCTCAATGGCTAACTTGATAAGAGAGAGAAAAGAGTAGCACTTAAGTCGGCAAATAAACTGGATTTGCGAGGCCCGCCTTTTGAATTTAAATATCTCACAACATTGTTGGACAAGATGTGTAATTTGAACTGGTCATAGTATGACTTCAGCTTTCACAACCTTATCATTCATGATGAGCCAGTAAAAATAGTACTTGTCTCTGAAAAGTTAGGACGTAATATCTTGCACAAAATAATAATAAAGCATAGCTAATAGGCCGGCTTAGTGAGACACGGTAAAAATAGACTGGCTTTTGAGGCTTGAGTCTTGCTTTAATGAAACGGGTATGATAACTCATGGTTTTTCCTAGATTTCAGTATGCCGGCTCTCGCATGACCTAAACCAATGTTTTAACCTTGCCAGTTAAGGTCGATAGTGGATTGACTAGTCATGAGTACATGGGGTCACCTCATGGGAGTCGCATCAAGCATACAAGCAGGTTCAACCATTTTGTGGCGACTTTGTCGGATCAAGAGCATGAAAAAGCTAAACTCGATGAGTTGGAAGACCCTAAGTGACCTATGATCATGGAAAAACTCAGCATACGATATGCAGAAGACAATGCTATTAGTGCAAAACAATCTGGGGTCCAAATAAGCCAGCTTGATTCCATTGATCATAATTTGATTGTCTAACGATTTGTTTCAGCCAGAATCCCCAAAGTAACATGTTTTCAAATAATAAAGGCTCATGCTCAATTTATAGGCTAAAACAAGCTTTATTATATTCAAAATTTTATAAAAGTATGTATAGAAATTTGGGGCCCGATACAGAGATAATGAGACGATGGCTCTAGTATGATAAGGCCAAAGGTTGGTTGGGTTAACTTACTCAATAGTTGGCTTTCATGAGGGGACCCTATCAACCGTGTCAACATCAACCGTGAGGAACTTTATTTTTTTAATGGCGCATGCCGACTCAGCATAAGTTGTATCTCCTTCCTCACACTCCTGGGCTATCTTCCTACCGCCTCCCACCATTATGGTGCCTTTGGGATGCGGGATCTTGAGTTTGAGGTAGATATAGCAAGGGCGAGCCGTGAAACAAGCATAAGCCAGCCTCCCGAAGAGAGCATGATAAGGGATTTTTATCTTCACCACCTCAAACATTGAGGGTTCACATTTGCAGTTATGTGCCTCCCCAAAAGCAACATTAAGCTTCATACGTCCTACCGGGTAGGTTCATCCACCGGAAAGTGTTATCGTGTAGGTTCATCCGCCATGAAAAACTATGGCAGAAGTTTGAAAATTGTTATCGTGTAGGTTCATCCGTCGGAAAGTGTCATAATATAAGATGTTGATCCTGCTTCCTCCATCCATGTAGTCCTTCGTGATGGTATAACCATCAACGTGAGGCACCACCGCCAAGGCTAGATCTCCCGGGTTATCAACCTGGGGAGGGTGCTCCTCCCTGCTCCAAATGATTGGTTGCTCATACCAGGTAAGATATCTTGGGACCCCGGCTCAATCATAGTAATGGCTCTCTGCTTGCACTTCTTGTCTTCTTTGCAAGCGTTGGTGGTGAAAATGTGGTATTGACCATTGTTCACCTGCTTAGGGTTGCTCTTAAATCCATATTGATTGTTACAAATTGCTGGTGTTTCCTTGGTGCTAAAAACCTAATCACGAGCCTCCTGGTTCATTGAAGCCTGATCCTGAGAACCCACCAGGCAGGCCGCCCTGTGAGCCGGTTTGACCATGATGACCCGGATGTCCTCCACCATTAGCCCCTGGTGACTTTGGAAGGCTTGATTCCGGAACTCCTGCATAATATAGCAATTGTCCCATGAGTGAGTAGATGGCTTGTCCTAGGTACTATGCTTTGGGCAAGGCCCCTTGAGCGCTTCCTCATAATTATGTGGCTTATTACCATCGTAAGCTCCTCCACAACGATTATTTTGGCGTTGATTCTTGAACCTAGTATTGGTATTAGCCACAAATTCCGGCCCGCCCTCAAGTTTCTTCTATTTGTTTTTTTGACCTCGTGGGTTTCCACCTTGTTGATTGCCCTTGCCACCTTCATCTCTCTTGTTATTGCCAGCTTTCTCCTCATCCGAGCCGAGACCCTTCGTGTTGTCTGACTCAGCATACCTCGTGAGAATATCCATTAAATCGCCCATATCTTGACTCTTCCATTTTAGGCGACTAAGCTTCAGGACTAGCGACTAGAAGTGTCAATTTTTCTCCAGAATCAGGACGGCTTGGGAGGTTGTAATGTTGTCCGACAAGTGGATGATTTATGCAACCCGATTAGTCCAATGATGAGATGAATTGCCTGTACGCTGGACACAGTGTTGAAGATCCACAATTGTCATCGGTTGTTTGCATGTTCCTTGAATATTATTGATGAAACGTTCCTTCAGCTCAGCCCAAGTGTTAATGGAGTTGGGTGGAAGGTTTTTTTAGCCCGGTTTTTTTAGCTCGAGATAAACAAGCGATGTTGATACGTCTGCAACGTATCTATAATTTTTGATAGTTCCATGCTATTATCTTGTCAAACTTTGGATGTTTTGTATGCCTTTTATATCTTTTTTGGGACTAACTTATTAACTCAGTGCCAAGTGCGAGTTCCTGTTTTTCTGTGTTTTTTACCCTTTTCAGAGGTGGATTTTAAACGGTGTCCAAACGGAATAAAACTTCCAAGAAGATTTTTTCCGGAACAGAAGATACGCGCCAGACTTGAGAACCAAGGCAGGGGCCAGCATGGGACCCCACAAGCCCCCTAGGAGCAGCCAGGGGGGGCCGCGCCTGGCAGGCTTGCGGGCCCCCTGTGGCACATCTGCCCTACATCTTCCGCCTATAAATTCAGAAAAATTCTAAAACTGCGAGAGAGATCCACGAAAATACTTTTCCGCCGCCGCAAGCTTCTGTCTCCGCAAGATCCCATCTGGGGCACGTTTTGGTGCCCTACCGGAGGGGGGATTCGAATGCGGAGGGCTTCTTCATCAACACCATGACCTCTCCGATGATGCAAGAGTAGTTCACCATAGACCTTCTGGTCCATAGCTAGTAGTTAGATGGCTTCTTCTCTCTCTTGGATCTTCAATACAAAGTTCTCCATGATCTTCATGGAGATCTATCCGATGTAATCCTATTTTGCCGTGTGTTTGTCGAGATCCGATGAATTGTGGATTTATGATCAGATTATCTATGAATGTTATTTGAGTTTCTTCTGATCTCTTATATGCATGATTTCATATCCTTGCAATTCTCTTCGAGTTGTGGGTTTTGTTTGGCCAACTTGATCTATGATTCTTGCAATGGGAGAAGTGCTTGGTTTTGGGTTCATACCGTGCGGTGACCTCACCCAGTGACAGAAGGGGTAGTGAGGCACGCATCATGTTGTTGCCATCAAGGGTAAAAAGATGGGGGTTTCATCATTGGTTTGAGTTTATCCCTGTACATCATGTAATCTTGTTTAAAGCGTTACTCTGTTTGTCATGAACTCAATACACTAGATGCATGCTGGATAGCGGTCGATGTGTGGAGTAATAGTAGTAGATGCACACATTATCGGTCTACTTGTCTCAGAAGTGATGCCTATATGTATGATCATTGCCTTAGATATCGTCATGACTTTGCGCGGTTCTATCAATTGCTCGACAGTAATTTGTTGATCCACCGTAATATTTGCTAATTTGAGAGAAGCCTCTAGTGAACACTATGGCCCCCGGGTCTACTTCACACCATATTTTCAGCCTTACTCCTTTACTTCGTTGCACTTTCCGCCTTCAGATCTCAGTTTGCAATCAATCGTGAAGGGATTGACAACCCCTTTATAGCGTTGGGTGCAAGCTCTATTGTGTTAGCGCAGGTACTCTCGACTTGACGCGATTCTCCTACTAGATTGATACCTTGGTTCTCAAACTGAGGGAAATACTTATTGCTCCTGTGCTGCATCACCCTTTCCTCTTCAAGGGAAAAACCAACACAAGCTCAAGAGGCAGCAGAAGGATTACTGGCGCCGTTGTCGGGGAGGATCAAGTCGAGAACTCATCCAAGTAAGTGTCGCAAACTCATCCCTTGCATTTACTTTTTTGCCTCTCGTTTTCCTCTCACCCACTTCTGAAAAACAAAAATTTGAAAAAATATTTCCCTTTTTCGTTCGCCCTTTTCTCTCGCTTCCTTGCTTGCTTGCTGATGTCACTATGACTGAAAACACCAAACTCTATGACTTCTTGAATACTAATAATAATGATTTTATTAGTACTCCAATTGCTCCCGCCACTAATGCGGAATCATACGAAATCAATGTTGATTTGCTGAATCTTATTATGAAAGAGCAATTCTCCGGCCTTCCTAGTGAAGATGCCGCATCCCATCTTAATACCTTCATTGAGCTTTGCGATATGAAAAAGAAGAAAGATGTGGATAATGATGTGATTAATTGAAGCTTTTTCCGTTCTCGTTGCGAGATCGAGCAAAAACTTGGTTTTCGTCTTTGCCTAAAAATAGTATTGATTCTTGGAACAAGTGCAAAGATGCTTATATATCCAAGTATTTTCCACCGGCTAAGATTATCTCTCTCCGTAATGATATCATGAATTTTAAGCAACTTGATCATGAACATGTTGTACAATCTTGGGAGAGAATGAAATTGATGATTAGAAATTGTCCCACTCATGGCTTGAGTCTTTGGATGATTATACAAATCTTTTATGCTGGCTTGAATTTCGCTTCTAGAAATATCTTAGACTCCGCCTCAGGTAGAACGTTCATGGAAATCACGTTAGGAGAAGCCACAAAACTCCTAGACAATATCATGACGAACTACTCTCAGTGGCACACTGAGAGATCACCTACTAGTAAATGGGTACACGCTATAGAAGAAATTAACTCGTTGAGTGCTAAGATGGATGAGTTAATGAATTTGGTTGCTAGTAGAAGTCCTCCTTTAGATCCTAATGATATGCCCTTGTCTTCCTTGATTGAGAGTAGCAACGCTAGCTTGGACGTTAATTTTGTTGGTAGGAATAATTTTGTTAACAACAATGCTTTTAGAGGAAACTATGTTCCTAGGCCTTTTCCTAGTAACCCTCTAATAACTTTGGCAACTCCTACAACAATACTCATGGAAATTACAATAGATTACCCTCTGATCTAGAGAATAATATCAAAGAGTTTATCAACTCACAAAAGATTTTCAATGCGCCCATAGAGGAAAAACTACTCAAAATTGACGATTTGGCTAGGAGCGTTGATAGAATGTCTAGTGATATTGATGCTTTGAAAGTTAGATGTGCTCCTCCCAAGATCAATATGGATGAAACTTTGAAAGCTATGCGTGTTTCCATGAGTGATAGGAAAGAAAGAACCGCCTAAATTCGTGCTAGAGATAAATGTATTAAAAGGGCGTGTTCTCGTGAGAAGAATCACGAATATCTTAAAGTGCTTGGTGTGACTCCCATTGAATCTTTGTTTTCTTGTGTCAAACCTAATGATGATGGGGCTGGATATGAATCCACTTTGGTTGAAAAATGCCCCAATGATTCGGAGTCCATCTATCTTCATGCTAAAAGCATTGAAAGTGGAGTAGAAGATATTAAATGCATTTCCTTGATGCAATCCATGCTAAACTCTCCACACGCTTATAGCCAAAACAAGGCCTTTACCGATGATATCGTCAAAGCTATGATAAAATATCTAGAAGAGAAACTTGAATTGGAAGTTTCTATCCCTAGAAAGCTTCATGATGAGTGGGAACCTACTATCAAAATCAAAATCAAAAACTATGAATGCAATGCTTTGTGTGATTTGGGTGCTAGTGTTTCCGCGATTCTAAAGTCTTTATGTGATGTTCTGGGTTTTAATGAGATTGAGGAGTGTTCTATTAATTTGCATCTTGCGGATTCTACTGTCAAGAAACCCATGGGAAGGATCAATGATGTTCTTATTATTGCAAATAGGAACTATGTACCCGTCGATTTCATTGTGCTTGACATTGATTGCAGTCATACATGCCCTATCATTCTTGGTAGACCTTTCCTAAGGACTATCGGTGCTATCATCGATATGAAGGAAGCGAATATTAGATTTCAATTTCCTTTAAATAAGGGCATGGAGCATTTTCCTAGAGACAAAATAAGATTGCCTTATGAATCTATGATGAGGGCTACTTATGGTTTGAGCACCAAAGACGACGATACGTGATTCTATCGCTTTATGCCTAGCTAAGGGCGTTAAACAATAGCGCTTGTTGGGAGGCAACCCAATGAATTTATATTTTTATTTCTGTTTTGTTGCGTCCACACCATCATAATTCTGTTATGATTGTGTCTTTTGTGTTTCTTTTTTGTGTTTGAGCCAAGCAAAACCTTTATGACTAGTCTTGGTGATGGTTGTTTGATCCTGCTGTAAAAAGACAAAAACTTTTCGCTCACGAGGTTATTTTTCATTTTTATTCAGAAAGATCTTTTGAGTTGATTTGTTTTTCTGCTGGTTTATATGCCTTTTGCCCAGGCAGTCGTAATGTTTCAGAATTTTTGAGGTACCATAAGTATACGAAATATATAGATTGCTACAGACTGGTCTGTTTTTTACAGGTTCTGTTTTTCTTGTGTTGGTTGCTTGTTTTGATGAAATTATGGATAGTATCGGGGGTACTAGCCATGGAAAAGTGAGAATACGGTAATCTAACACAAATATGAATAGAATTCAAGTTTGCTACAGTACCTAAAGAGGTGGTAGTTTGTTTTCTTGTGCTAATGATATTACGAGTTTCTGTTTAAGTTTTGTGTTGTGAAGTTTTCAAGTTTTGGGTGATGTTCTCATGGACAAAGGAATAAAGTGTGGAAAGAGCTCAAGATTGGGGATGCCCAAGGCATCCCAAGCCAAATTCAAGGACACCAAAAAGCCTAAGCTTGGGGATGCCGCAGGAAGACATCCCCTCTTTCGTCTTCAATCCATTGGTAACATTACTTGGAGCTATATTTTTATTCACCACATGATATGTGTTTTGCTTCGAGCGTCTTGTATTGTAGGAGGCTTTTATTTTTGTTGTGTCACAATCATCCTTGCTGCACACCTTTTGAGAGAGACGTGCACTCATCGTGGATTTGCTAGAATGCTCATCGTGCTTCACTTATATCTTTTGAGCTAGATAATTTTGCTCTATGTGCTTCACTTATATCTTTTAGAGCACGGCGGTGCGTGACTTGGTAGTTGGTTTGTTCTATGAAAGTAGTCCCAAAGGTGATAGGTACCCAAAGAGGATACAAAAACTTCCATCTTCATGTGCGTTGAGTAGAAAGAGAAGTTTGATTCCTCTCAATTAGTTTTGAGACGTGGATTTGGTAATATTAAGAGTTATGTTAGTAGGGTGTTGTGAATCTAGAAATACTTGTGTTGAAGTTAGTGATTCCCGTAACATGCACGTATGGTGAACCTCTATGTTAGGAAGTCGGAGCATAATTGATCTTTTGATTGTCATCTTTTGTGTTGCGGTCGGGATCGCGCGATGCTTAACACCTACCAACCCTTCCCCTAGGAGTATGCGTTTAGCACTTTGTTTCGATTACTAATAAAAACTTTCGCAACAAGTATGTGAGTTCTTCATGACTAATGTGAGTCCATGGTATAGATGCACTTTCACCTTCCACCATTGCTATCCTCTCTAGTGTCGCGCAATTTTTGCCGGTACACAAACCCACCATATGCCTTCCTCAAAACAGCCACAATACCTACCTGCTATGGCATTTTCATAACCATTCCAAGATATATTGCCATGCAACTCCCACCGTTCCGTCTCATGACTTGTGCCGTCACTCTCATATTGCCATTGCATGCTCGTAAGAGAGCTAGCGAGATGTTTCAACGTCATACGCCAAGCTAGATCGTTGCACATCCCGGTACACTACCGGAGGCATTTCCTATAGAGTCATCGTCGTTCTAAGCTTTGAGCTGTGAGTAAATAAAAGTGTGATGATCATCATTATTAGAGCATTGTCCCATGTGAGGAAATAAAGAAGCCAAAGAGCCCAAATTAAAAAAAAAGCGAAAAAAGGCCAAAGAGCCCATAAAAAGAGAGAAAAAGAGAGAAGGGACAATGCTACTATCTTTTTCCACACTTGCGCTTCATAATAGCACCATGTTATTAATGATTGAGAGCCTCTCGTTTTGTCACCACAATATACTAGTGGGAATCTTTATTATATAAATTGGCTTGTATATTCCAATGACGGGCTTCCTCAAATTGCCCTAGGTCTTCGTGAGCAAGCAAGTTGGATGCACACCCACTAGTTCTCCTTTTGAGCTTTCACATACTTATAGCTCTAGTGCATCCTTTGTATGGCAATCCCTACTCATTCACATTGATATATATTAATGGGCATCTCCATAGCCCTTTGATACGCCGTGTCAATGTGACCATCTCCTTTTTTTTGTCTCACAACCATCACCACACTATATTCCACCTATAGTGCTATATCCATGGCTCATGCTCATGTATTGCGCGATACTTGTAAAAGGTTTGAGAAAGTTAGAGTGCAAAAACAATTAATTTTCCAATACCGGGGATATGCATGATTTAAATTAGTTGTGTGAGGATGATGGAGCATAGCCATACTATATGATTTTGTAGGTATAACTTTCTTTGGCCTTGTTATTTCGAAAGTTCATGATTACCTTGCTAGTTTGCTTGAAGTATTATTGTTTTCATGTCAATAGCAAACTATTGTTTTGAATCTTACGGATCTGAACATTCATACCACATGAAAGAAGTTACGAAGGACAACTATGCTAGGTAGCATTCCACATCAAAAATTTAGTCTTTATCACTTCCGTACTCGAGGACGAGCCGGAGTTAAGCTTGGGGATGCTTGATACGTCACCAACGTATCTAAGATTTTTGATAGTTCCATGCTATTATCTGGTTTTCATCTATACTGTGTGTGCTAGCGAGTCGATCCAGGGACTAGCACCGTAAAGCACAGAGACTCAAATCCTTCGAGGTTTGGTCGTTACAGATGGCATCAGAGCAATGCATTGACTGTAGGTCGTGGCCCTAGAAAATGGATTAGAAAAGCCATAGGAGTGAAAATTTATTCTATACACTTTGTCTACATCTTACTCTTTCATTAGACAACCACTCTAGTATCTTGACCAGCTTAGGTAGGAACTAGTGCTGAGACCACCACTTATCTTGTTTTATTTGCGCTATTAACGTGTTAGCGTATCTGTTTATGCCCGCTTTGTGGCATGACGATACTAGGTTGTTTGCTTGATTGTTATTTTGCTTGTTGTTAAACTAGGATCTTGTTGGAATTATTCGACTATATATATAGATATGTTTGATTATTGTTATGCTTGTTTGTGTTATTTGTTATGTTGTTTTGTTGCCTCATATATATTACCTTGATCATAATATGCATATGGGTAGAATATCTATATTCCTCTAGACCTATTCTATCTATTACTCATCTATTATTGCCAACCAAAACCCTTAGTATGCCTATTAGAGTGAGTTCCCTAGGAGCTGAGATGATAGCAGGTGTTGGTTGTCATCAGTTAAACTTGTCTATTGGGAAGCATGAGTTCCCTACAGACTTGATCATATTGAAGTCACAAGGTCTGGATATTATTTTGGGTATGGATTGGTTACAATATATGGAGTTATCGATTGTTCTAGTCGATCTATTTCTCTGAGTGCACCAGGAGGGAAGAGAATCAAATATGTATGTAAGTACCAGCATAAGAGCATGCAGGTGAACTCTCTTAAGGGGGGTAGCCTGGAAGAGGTGCTAGTTGTGAAGGATTATCCAGATGTGTTTCACGTATCCCAGCTAAAGAAGTGTCATGCCGAGATGGCAGATGTTCCTTTGAGAGATACAGTGCCACTTGAGGCAATTCAGTTGGAGACCGACTTGACATATGAGGAGAAGCCTGTTAAGATTCTGGAGACAGCAGAGAGAGTTACTCGCACCAAGACAATCAGGTTATGCAAAGTTCAGTGGGATCATCATACCGAAGAAGAGGCTACTTGGGAACGAGAGGAGGATCTCAAGCATGAGCACCCACACCTATTTGCTGGCCAACCCGAATCTCGAGGGCGAGATTCATCTTAAGGGGGTAGGTTTGTAACATCCCAATTTTCTTAAATTCGGATGTTAATAGATCATTCATATGCATCTCATATTTTTATGCATTATTTGTTCTTCTCAAAATTTTATTCATTTTGCAACTTCGGGCAATTTATTGGAGTGGAGATAATATGACTTCTCCCGTGTGAAATAAAAAGTTCATGATGTTTAAAATGTTATTTGGAGTTACCGACTTGGTTTTGCAAATTTTTATAATGCCCGAAATTATTTTTAGTTAAGTTTTTAAATGCTTTTTGTGTGGCCTATTGCATAAAACTTATTTTAAAATTTCATTACGAGGAACTAGGGTTCCTTTATTATTTATTAGGTGGATTTATTTTATATTTATTTATGTCTATATTAGCATTTTAATATATATATATATATATATATATATATATATATATATATATTTCTATATGCGTATATATCTTTATCTTTATATATATATTGTATATGTATATATTTTTGTATACGTATATTGTTATTATTTTCTGTTTGTTTTTCTTTTCAAAAAAAATTATTTAGTTATTTAATTTTGTGGTTTTACTTAAAGAAATAGAAACTAGCTGGCCAGGCTCCACCGAGCCACCAGGCTCCTGCCCGCATGTGCCCAGGCCACGTGCACTAGCATGCACCACCAGCACCCAGCCAGCTTGCCCCAGGAACCGAGCAGCCACCGAGCCCAGGCTCTGCCCCGAGCGTTGACCAGGGGGGCTTCGCCCACGTGCCCACCAGCCCCAGCAGACCGAGCCACCCGGCCAGAACGCCACGAGGGCCAGGCTCCCCACCGCCACAGTCCCTGCTTCGCGAGGACTCCTACCGCGAGCTGGACTCGGAGCAGTACGCGCGCACATCACCACGGACTTTTCCTCGCGAGGGAATAAAGCCCCACGAACCGAAGCCCTGCCCCGACTTCGATTTGTTCCGATCCGCCTCGCACGCGCAGCAGCCACAGCCACCGCAGAGCACGCCGGAGCACCTCAGAGTCACCGGAGTTCGCGGAGCCGTTCACCGGAGTTTGCACACGTCACCGGAGTTTGTCCGATCGCCACCGGAGAAGCACCATCGGAGGCCCCACACCGAGACGGTTCCGTTTTTCCCCGCTGTCCGTGGTGATAACGCACGCACGAGCCGTTTCATCAAACCCCGATGAACAGCTTCAGGACGAAATTCAATCCGTTTTTAATCTGTTTTTAGCTGTGTTAGATTCTCGGTATAATTTTGAAACGCATTTATCTTTTTACTCGTAACTCCGATTCAGGAAATTCTTTTTCCTGTGATCTCGTATTGATGAGTAGAACATGTTAGAACCAGTAGTTTTCAGTTTTACGAAAATTAATTTTTTTGATAAAACAGATTATTTTAAACCTACCGGAGGCCATATTTTGCAAACCGATCACCCGGTTTAGTTGATTCTTTTTGCGTTGTCATCGTATCAGCATGTAGATGATTTTATACCTGCTGCCATGCTATTTATGCTTTTGTTTTAAACAAGTTGTTTTATTGCTGATGGTTTTATTTGGTGTTATGTGATTGTGGTGATTGATTGGTGTGATTGTTTGCAACGTGTAGATTGTGCGGAGTGCGACCCAAACTATTGTCAGGAGTGTGACTTTCTGAACCAGAATCAAGGCAAGTTACATGTTGATCATCCTTTACCTATTATTTTTCTAGGCATGTAGTATTATACCACCCTATGAAAATTATGCATGATAGGAAGATTATTATTGCTATGTTATTAAGCTATATCCCCTCGTCATTAAAGATCGTGGTATTTGTAGTTTTGCTACGCTATGTAGACGGGGATTGGTTCCTGTATTTCATTGAGATTATGTGAGGATTACTACAAAATAAATTTGAGTAGTAATTAAGGATTTAATTCACCTATGGCCGGATATGGTATTGCTCGGTGGTTTCAAGAACATCATGGTTTCTACCGTCTGAATGTAAGTGGAATGCCGCCCAGGTTCAAAAAGATCAGACAGACTTAGTGACTAGTAGCTTCCTTGTGCGACCACTGGCTATTATGGGCTCTGGCTTAGTTGATCAGTCGTGGAAACCTTACCCGGATGTGCCAGCTGATGTAGCTATGATAGGTGGGATGGGCCTCCTGTGGGACTAGGTGACTGCTTCTGAAAGACTTCGTCTCAATCTTCGGGTTGGGTCCAGTGGGTACAGCGTACTAACCTCTGCAGAGTGTATAAACTAATCATGAATAGTCGTGTCCCCGGTTATGGACAATTTTGAGCAGCTAGGCCATTACAGTTGTTGGATGATCTTGACAGATGACACACTTAATAAAACTTGGTGGGAAACTTAATGATGGTAATAGGTTGGAGTTGGAGATGCCAATTCAACCATATGTAAGTTATTGTAGCAAGCTAACTAAAACTTGACTATTAGGTAGCTATGAAGATAAAATCAGCTTTCTGCAAAATAACCATCAGCCTTTCTCTTGTTATACTATGCATATCCATGTAGGTCTGTTATATTACTTTTCCTGTGTAACTTGCCAATACATTCAAAGTATTGACCTATATGGCTGCAACGTATCATGTTGCAGGATATTCAGACGAGGAGTAAGGTACCGTTAGGGTCGCGAGTCTTCACTCAACATCCCCAGTGGGCTATGATGGGACTCATCGTTATTATTCTGCTACTTTTCCGCAGTTTATTAGAATAAAGCTAGCTAAGTGCTATGCAAATTGTTATATTTTATAAATTCTGGATCATACGTTATTATAAATGATGCACTTGCTATATCTGGTTTTCATCTATACTGTGTGTGCTAGCGAGTCGATCCAGGGACTAGCACAGTAAAGCACAGAGACTCAAATCCTTCGAGGTTTGGTCGTTACACTTGGGAGCCAAGGCAGGGGAGCCTCAGGGGCCCCACAAGCCCCCACCCCGCGGCTAGGGGGCGCGCCATCCAGTCTTGTGGGCCCCCTGGACACCCTTTACCCTAGTTCTTTCGCCTATATATTCCCATAAATTCCAGAAAAAATGAGGAGATCATCGCAATCACTTTTCCGCCGCTGCAAGCTTCTGTTTCCGCAAGATCCCATCTGGGGCACGTTCTGATGCCCTGTCGGAGGGGCGATTCGAATACGGAGGGCTTCTTCATCAACACCTTGACCTCTCCGATGATGCTTGAGTAGTTCACCATAGACCTACGGGTCCATAGCTAGTAACTAGATGGCTTCTTCTCTCTCTTGGATCTTCAATACAAAGTTATCCATGATCTTCATGGAGATCTATCTGATGTAATCTTCTTTTGCGATGTGTTTGTCGAGATCCGATGAATTGTGGATTTATGATCAGATTATCTATGAATCTTATTTGAGTTTCTTCTGATCTCTCTTATGCATGATTTCATATCCTTGTAATTCTCTTCGAGTTGTGGGTTTTGTCTGGCCAACTAGATCTATGATTCTTGCAATGGGAAAAGTGCATGGTTTTGGGTTCATACCGTGCGGTGACCTCACCCAGTGACAGAAGGGGTAGCGAGGCACGCATCGTGTGGTTGCCATCAAGGATAAAAAGATGGGGTTTTCATCATTGGTTTGAAATTATCCCTCTACATCATGTCATCTTGCTTAAAGCGTTACTCTGTTCGTCATGAACTCAATATACTAGATGCATGCTGGATAGCGGTCGATGTGTGGATTAATAGTAGTAGATGCAGAAAGTATCGGTCTACTTGTCTCGAACGTGATGTCTATATGTATGATCATTGCCTTAGATATCGTCATGACTTTGCGCGGTTCTATCAATTGCTCGGTAGTAATTTGTTCACCCACCGTAACACTTGCTATTTTGAGAGAAGCCTCTAGTGAACACTATGGCCCCCAGGGTCTACTCCACACCATATTTTCAGCCTTACACTTTTTTACTTCGTTGCACTTTCCGCCTTCAGATCTCACTTTGCAAACAATCTTGAAGGGATTGACAACCCCTTTCAACCGTTGGGTGCAAGCTTGTTTGTGTTTGCGCAGGTACTCTGGACTTGAGAGACCCTCCTTCTAAATTGATACCTTGGTTCTCAAACTGAGGGAAATACTTACTGCTCCTGTCTGCATCACCCTTTCCTCTTCAAGGGAAAAATCAACGCAAGCCCAGCCTCTATCAACGTGTCAATTTCTGGCGCTGTTGTCTGTGGGATAGCAGAAGAATTTCTGGCGCCGTTGCCGGGGAGAAAGATCAAGTCAAGAACTCATCCAAGTAGGTGTCGCAAACTCATCTCTTGCATTTACTTTGTTTGCTAGTTGCCTCTCGTTTTACTCTACCCCACTTCACCAATTTGCCTTTTTTGTTCGCCTTTTCGTTCGCCCTTTTTCTCACCTCCTCTTTGTTTGCTTGTGTGCTTGCTTGCTTGCTAAAGTCACCATGAACGAAAACATCAAACTTTGTGACTTCTCGAACACTAATAATAATGATTTTTTAGTACTCCGATTGCTCCCGCCACTAGTGCGGAGTCATACAAAATCAATGCCGCTTTGCTGAATCTTGTTATGAAAGAGCAATTCTCTGGCCTTCCTAGTGAAGATGTCGCATCCCATCTCAATACCTTCATTGAGCTTTCCGATATGCAAAAGAAAAAGATGTGGATAATGACGTGATTAAATTGAAGCTTTTTCCTTTCTCGTTGCGAGATCGCGCAAAAACTTGGTTTTCTTCTTTGCCCAAAAATAGTATCGATTCTTTGGATAAGTGCAAAGATGCTTATATATCCAAGTATTTTCTGCCGGCTAAGATCATCTCTCTCTGTAATGATATCATGAATTTCAAGCAACTTGATCATGAACATGTTGCACAAGCTTGGGAGAGAATGAAATTAATGATTAGAAATTGTCCCGCTCATGGCTTGAGTCTTTGGATGATTAATCAAATCTTTTACGCTGGCTTGAATTTCACTTCTGGAAATATCTTGGACTCCGCCTCAGGTGGACCGTTCATGGAAATCACGTTAGGGGAAGCCACAAAGCTCTTAGACAACATCATGACAAACTACTCTCAATGGCACACTGAAAGGTCACTTACTAGTAAGAAGGTACACGCTATAGAAGAAATTAACTCGTTGAGTGCTAAGATGGATGAGTTAATGAATTTGGTTGCTAGTAGAAGTGCTCCTTTGGATCCTAATGATATGCCTTTGTCTTCTTTGATTGAGAGTAGCAACGCTAGCTTGGACGTCAATTTTGTTGGTAGGAATAACTTTGGCAACAACAATGCCTTTAGAGGAAACTATGTTCCTAGGCCTTTTCCTAGTAACTCCTCTAATAACTTTGGCAACTCCTACAACAATACTCATGGAAATTACAATAGATTACCCTCTGATCTAGAGAGTAATATCAAAGAATTCATCAACTCTCAAAAGATTTTCAATGCGTCCATAGAGGAAAAACTACTCAAAATTGACGATTCGGCTAAGAGCGTGGATAGAATTTCTTGTGATGTTGATGCTTTGAAAGTTAGATGTGCTCCTCCCAAAATCAACATGGATGAAACTTTAAAAGCTATGCGTGTTTCCATGATTGAGAGCCAAGAAAGAATCGCCCAAATTCGTGCTAGACATGAATGGCTTAAAAAGGTGTGTTCTCGTGATGAGAATCATGAAGATCTTAAAGTGCTTGGTGTGACTCCCGTTGAATCTTTGTTTTCTTGTGTCAAACCTAATGATTATGGGGCTGGATATGAATCCACTTTGGTTGAAAAGTGCCGCAATGATTCGGAGTCCATCTATCTTGATGCTAAAAGCATTAAAAGTGGAGTAGAAGACGTTAAAACTTTGAGTAGTAATGAAATTACTACCGTGGATTTCAAGGAATTAAATTATGATAGTTTCTCGTTGATTGAATGCATTTCTTTGATGCAATCCATGTTGAACTCTCCACACGCTTATAGCCAAAACAAAGCCTTTACCGATCATATCGTCGAAGCTATGATAAAATCTCTTGAAGAGAAACTTGAATTGGAAGTCTCTATCCCCAGAAAGCTTCATGATGAGTGGGAACCTACCATCAAAATCAAAATCAAAAACTATGAGTGCAATGCTTTGTGTGATTTGGGTGCTAGTGTTTCTGCGATTCCAAAGTCTTTATGTGATGTTCTGGGTTTTAATGAGATTGAAGAGTGTTCTCTTAATTTGCATCTTGTTGATTCTACGGTCAAGAAACCCATGAGAAGGATCAATGATGTTCTTATTATTGCAAATAGGAACTATGTACTCGTGGATTTCATTGTGCTTGACATTGATTGCAATCCTACATGCCCCATTATTCTTGGTGGACCTTTCCTAAGGACTATCGGTACTATCATCGATATGAAGGAAGGGAATATTAGATTTCAATTTCCTTTATGGAAGGGCATGGAACACTTTCCTAGAAAGAAAATAAGATTGCCTTATGAATCCGTGATGAGGGCCACTTATGTTTGAGCAACAAAGACGACGATACGTGATTCTATCGCTTCTATACCTAGCTAAGGGCGTTAAACAATAGCGCTTGTTGGGAGGCAACCCAATGAAATTATCTTTTTCTTTTTATTTTGTTGCGTCCAAACTTTCGTAATTCTGTTGTGATTGTGTTTTTTGTGTTTCCTTTTTGTTTGAGCCAAGCAAAGCCTTTATGACTAGTCTTGGTAATGGTTGTTTGATCCTGCTGGAAAAAGACAGAAACTTTTCGCTCACGAGATGATTTTTCATTTTTATTCAGAAAGTGCTTTTGAGTTGATTCGTTTTGCTGCTGATTGATAAGCTTTTTGCCCAGGCCTTCATAATTTTTCAGATTTTGTGAGGTACCAGAGGTATACGAGGTATACAGATTGCTACACACTAGTCTGTTTTTGACAGATTCTATTTTTGTTGAGTTGGTTGCTTGTTTTGATGAAACTATGGTTAGTATCGGGGGGTACTAGCCATGGAAAAGTGAGAATATAGTAGCCCATCATCAATATAGATAGAATTCAAGTTTGCTACAGTACCAAAAGAAGTGGTAGTTTGTTTTCTTGTACTAATGTTATCACAAGTTTCTGTTTAAGTTTTGTGTTGTGAAGTTTTCAAGTTTTGGGTGATGTTCTCATGGACGATGAGATAAGAAGTGGAAAGAGCTCAAGCTTGGGGATGCCCAAGGCATCCCAAGCCAAATTCAAGGACACCAAAAAGCCTAAGCTTGGGGATGCCCCAGGAAGTCATCCCCTCTTTCGTCTTCAATCCATCGGTAACATTACTTGGAGCTATATTTTTATTCACCACATGATATGTGTTTTGCTTGGAGCGTCTTGTATCTTAGGAGTCTTTTCTTTTTGTTGTGTCACAATCATCCTTTCTGCACACCTTTTTGAGAGAGAGAGAGACATGCACTCATCGTGATTTTGCTAGAATGCTCTTAGTGCTTCACTTATATCTTTTGAGCTAGACACTTTTGCTCATAGTGCTTCACTTATATCTTTTGAGCTAGATACTTTTGCTCTATGTGCTTCACTTATATCTTTTAGAGCACGGCGGTGCGTGATTTGGTAGTTGGCTTATGCTATGAAAGTAGTCCCAAATGTGCTAGGTACCCAAAGAGGATGCAAAAAACCTCGATCTTCATGTGCATTGAGTAGAAAGTGAAGTGTTCATTCCTCTCAATTAGTTTTGAGACGTGGATTCGGTAATATTGAGAGTTATGTTAGTAGGGTGATGTGAATCTAGAGATACTTGTGTTGGAGTTATTGATTCCCGTAGCATGCACGTATGGTGAACCGCTATGTTAGGAACTCGGAGCATAATTGATCTATAGATTGTCATCCTTTGTGTTGAGGTCGGGATCGCGCGATGGTTTACACCTACCAACCCTTCCCCTCGGAGTATGCGTTTAGCACTTTGTTTTGATTACTAATAAAAACTTTCGCAACAAGTATGTGAGTTCTTCATGACTAATGTGAGCCCATGGTATAGATGCACTTTCACCTTCCGCCATTGCTAGTTTCTCTAGTGCCGCGCAATTCTCGTCGGTACACAAACCCACCAAATTCCTTCATCAAAATAGCCACCATACCTACCTACTATGGCATTTTCATAGCCATTCCGAGATATATTGCCATGCAACTCCCACCGTTCCATCTCATGACTTGTGCCGTCACTCTCATATTGCCATTCCATGATCGTAAGATAGCTAGCGAGATGTTTCAACGGCATACGCCATGCTAGATCGTTGCACATCCCGGTACACTGCCGGAGGCATTTCCTATGGAGTCATCATCATTGTGATCTTTGAGCTGTGAGTAAATAAAAGTGCGATGATCATGATTATTAGAGCATTGTACCATGTGAGGAAATAAAAAAAAGAGGCCAAAGAGCCCAAAAACAAACAAAAAAAGAGAAAAGAAAAAAAGAGGCCTAACAGCCCAAATGAAAAAAAGAGAGGAAAATAGAGAAGGGACGATGCTACTATCTTTTTCCACACTTGTGCTTCATGATAGCACCATGTTCTTCATGACTGAGAGCTTCTTGCTTTGTCACTACCATATGCTAGTGGGAATCTTCATTATATAACTTGTCTTGTATATTCCAATGATGGGCTTCCTCAAAATTTCCCTAGGTCTTCGTGAGCAATCAAGTTGGATGCACACCCACTAGTTTTCCTTTTGAGCTTTCACATACTTATAGCTCTAGTGCATCCTTTGTATGGCAATCCATACTCATTCACATTGATATCTATTAATGGGCATCTCCATAGCCTATTGATACGCCGAGTCAGTATGACCATCTCCTCCTTTTTGTCGCACAACCACCACCACACTCTATTCCACCTATAGTGATATATCCATGGCTCACGCTCATGTATTGCGTGATAGTTATAAAAAGTTTGAGAAAGTAAGAGTGTGAAAACAATTACTTGGCCAATTACGGGGTTGTGCACGATTTACATTAGTTGTGTGATGATGATGGAGCATAGCCAGACTATATGATTTTGTAGGGATAACTTTCTTTGGCCTTGTTATTTTGAAAGTTCATGATTACTTTGCTAGTTTGATTGAAGTATTTTTGTTTTCATGTCAATAGCAAACTATTGTTTTGAATATTACGGATCTGAACATTCATGTCACGTGAAACAAGTTGCAAAGGACAACTATGCTAGGTAGCATTCCACATCAAAAATTCATTCTTTATCACTTCCCTACTCGAGGAGGAGTAGGAGTTAAGCTTGAGGATGCTTGATATGTCTCCAACGTATCTATAATTTTTTATGGTTTCATGCTATTATCTTGTCAAACTCTGGATGTTTTGCATGCCTTTTATATATTTTTTGTGACTAACTTATTAACTCAGTGCCAAGTGCCAGTTCCTGGTTTTCCCATGTTTTTGACCCCTTCCTGGGGAGATTTTGAAATGGAGTCTAAATGGAAAAAAATCCCCGAAAAGATTTTTTTCTGGAACGGAAGAAGATCGGGAAGCTTGGGAGCCAAGGCAGGGGAGCCTCAGGGGCCCCACAAGCACCCATCCCGCGGCCAGGGGGAGGCCGCGCCATCCAGGATTGTGAACCCCCTGGACGCCCTTTGCCCTAGGTCTTTCGCCTATATATTCCCATAAATTCCAGAAAAAATCAGGAGATCATCGCAATCACTTTTTCGCCGCCGCAAGCTTCTGTTTCCGCAAGATCCCATCTGGGGCACGTTCTGGTGCCCTGTCGGAGGGGGATTCGGATACGGAGGGCTTCTTCATCAACACCATGACCTCTCCGATGATGCGTGAGTAGTTCACCATAGACCTACGGGTCCATAGCTAGTAACTAGATGGCTTCTTCTCTCTCTTGGATCTTCAATACAAAGTTCTCCATGATCTTCATGGAGATCTATCCAATGTAACTTTCTTTTGCGGTGTGTTTGTCGAGATCCGATGAATTGTGGATTTATGATCAGATTATCTATGAATCTTATTTGAGTTTCTTCTGATCTCTCTTATGCATGATTTCATATCCTTGTAATTCTCTTCGAGTTGTGGGTTTTGTCTGGCCAACTAGATCTATGATTCTTGCAATGGGAGAAGTGCTTGGTTTTGGGTTCATACCGTGCGGTGACCTCACCCAGTGACAGAAGGGGTAGCGAGGCACGCATCGTGTGGTTGCCATCAAGGATAAAAAGATGGGGTTTTCATCATTGGTTTGAAATTATCCCTCTACATCATGTCATCTTGCTTAAAGCGTTACTCTGTTCGTCATGAACTCAATACACTAGATGCATGCTGGATAGCGGTTGATGTGTGGAGTAATACTAGTAGATGCAGAAAGTATCGGTCTACTTGTCTCGAACGTGATGCCTATATGTATGATCATTGCCTTAGATATCGTCATGACTTTGCACGGTTCTATCAATTGCTCGGCACTAATTTGTTCACCCACCGTAACACTTGCTATTTTGAGAGAAGCCTCTAGTGACACTATGGCCCCCGGGGTCTATTCCACACCATATTTTCAGCCTTACACTTTTTACTTCGGTGCACTTTCCGCCTTCAGATCTCACTTTGCAAACAATCTTGAAGGGATTGACAACCCCTTTGAAGCGTTGGGTGCAAGCTTGTTTGTGTTTGCGCAGGTACTCTGGACTTGACGAGACCCTCCTGCTGGATCGATACCTTGGTTCTCAAACTGAGGGAAATACTTACTGCTCCTGTGCTGCATCAGCCTTTCCTCTTCATGGGAAAAACCAATGCAAGCCCAGCCTCTGTCAACGTGTCAATTTCTGGCGATGTTGTATGTGGGATACCAAGCATCTTTCCTCAAGCTGTCAAATGGAATCGCCTTGTGAGTGCAATAAAGATGAAGTGTGAGGTAAGATATGCACCTCATGCACATATTCTCCTGTAGCCCCCATGGTCTGGCTCATCTTCTTGAGATGAGTTGGGTCTGTATAACTTATTTGAAATTTTGAACTCGCCCTGTAGCCCTAGAGGGCCGGCTCAACTTGAGACGAGTCAAGTCTTTTTAACTTAATTGAAATTTTGAAATCGACGTGTAGCCCCCAGGGGCCAGTTCATCTTCTTGAGATGAGTCGGGTCTTTATTCATTTTGTAAGCTAAAAAGAAAATTGATATGCATTAGCCCCCAAGTGTCAAGCATATTGTGTGAAATCTTCTTGGGAATTGTTATCACAATAGTCATCCCATCCTTCTTGTTGGAAAACTTGAAATCTTCTTAATCAAAAATCTCAGATTTGATCAAGGCTCTTGAACTCGGACAACTCGCCCAAGCGGAGCTTGAAGAAAAGCTTCGTCTATCTTTGGAGCACACTGAGAAAATCAAGGTTGGCTTTGTGGCAGAACGAGGGTCTTTCGAAAATGAAAAAGACGCCTTGATAAAATGCTCCAATGATGCCGAGAGCAAGTTGAAAATAGTCTCTAAAGAGTTCTCCAAGCTTAAAAAGCATGTCAACAAGATGACACTGCTATCTTTGGTGAGTGCTTGTGGATCTTTGCAACCCCTTTTTTTCCTGCCAATGGTCAATATTATGGCGCCTTATGTGCATTTGTTCCTTTGCAGGTCGTCGTGCACGCAATCTCTAGGACAATTGCTTGCTCAAACTTGAAGTTGTCTACGTTCTGACTAAACAGCTGTATACATGGACCTTGTGCACTATAAAGGCAGTTGCTCGGAATAAAGTACCGGTCACTCTTATAAAAGATCTCCTCGTCTTCCTTTCCATGATTCCAAGAAAGATTGGGGAGCTAAAAACATCAGTTGCCCGTGCTGGAGCCACTTATTCTTTAAGTCGTCCTATTGCTTACTCATCTGAACTTGACCCGGCAGAAATGTTGAAAGGATTACTAGAGCTGAAGGCTGATGGCTCACCTTTCGAAGAAGATGACTATCGTCAGAGCGTCTCAGCAGCCCAGAAATTGGCTAGTGACCTTGTAAGCGTCATGTCCTTGAAGAGTTATCATCCTGCCTATGACTCAAATAATGCTAAGATTCAACCAACTCAATTTAAATACTTGGTCTGACTCCATAGGTCACAAGCAACTCTTTGCTCCTCATGTCGATCCATCACCAATCTTCAATGAGGAAGCCATGTTTGAAGCCTTGGCTCATTTTAATTCGAATTTGGACGACCTTCAAATAGTAGAGACGACGCCTCAAGCAGAAGATCAGTCAAAGACATCTCGAACCAAGAAACAAGACAAGGCTTAAGCTCGAATTTTGTAAAAACTTTAAGTTTCCATCAATTGGGCGTGGAGTGCCTTGTAATATATTTGACTCGTCTTCATGCGTTTTTGTGAGTATATGAGCTAGATAACCTTATATGCTCTGAATCTATTTTCCATAAAATTGAGCCATTATTGCTCATCTTTATCCCCCTCGCTTGTTGAAAAGAGACTACATTTATGCCTAACAATCTTAAGTGATGACATCGATAAAAAAAATCGGCTCAATGAAACGTAGTAACAATAGACCAGCTTTCGAAGATCTGCTCTTGCTTCAATGAAGTGGGCATAATAACCCATGGTTTATCCCTGCTTTCAATATGTCGGCTCTCACATGACCTACCCGTGTTTTAACCTTGCTAATTGAGGGTCCATAATGGATTTATTAGTCAAGAGTACATGGAGTAGCCTTCTTCAGAGTCGCCAAAGCATACGGTGGGTTCAACCATTTTGTGGCGTCTTTGCTGATCAAGAGGGTAAGAAAGCTAAACTCGATGAGTTAGAAGCCCTGAAGTGAACTATTATCAATAGAAAGGCCTGGCATAGGATTTCAGAAGACAATGCTATTACTGCTAAAAAACCTAGGGACCAGTAGTCCCCAGATAGGCCAGCTTAATTCTTATGGATCATGATAATTTTATTTTATCTCGCAATCCCCCATGTAATGTAAATAACGAAGGATCACACTCAATTTTCTGGCTAGAAAATGAGCTTTACTAAATTAAAAATATCATAGAGGTTTTACAAGAAATAATCAACCGGTAGCTCTATGTATATTAAGGCCGTAGATGAGCAATGTTCTAAGGGCGAGTTGTCTCTGCTTCAGTGGTGTTCTTACCGGGTCGTAAATTGATCAGGTAATATAAACCGTTGTTGAGATTTTTTCTCACAACAAACGGTCCTTCCCAGGGTGGTGAAAGTTTATGCATCCATGTTTGATCTTAGATGAGCCAAAGAACCAAGTCACCTTCCTGAAAGGTTCGGCTTTTAACCCTACGGATGTGGTAGCGACACAAGTCTCATTGGTATATGGCTGACCTAGCTGCCGCTAAGTCTCGTTCCTCCTCCAAAGCATCTAAATAATATTGCCTTGCCTCTTCATTGTTAGCCTCAACATAGGCGGCGACTCTAGGAGAGTCATGTCGAATGTCACTTGGGACCACCGCCTCAGCACCATAGACTATGAAGAAGGGCGCATACCCAGTGGATCTCTTTGGAGTAGTATTAATGCTCCAAAGAACTGAGGGAATCTCCTCCATCCAACATCCTTCGTGCCAACGAGACCATAAGTCGGGGTTTAATCCCTCTCGAAATTTCTTGATTTGCCCTTTCAGCTTGCCCGTTAGATTGTGGGTGTGCCAAAGCTGCCAAATCAAGCCGGATGTGTTCTTTGTGGTAGAATTGTTCCATAGCCCCTTTTGATAAATTGGTACCATTGTCCATGATAATACTGTGAGGGTAGCCAAAACGATAGATTAACTTATTTAAAAAATTCACCGCCGTTTCTGTGTTGCAGTTATTAACATGTTCTGCCTAATCCCACTTGGTGAATTTATTAACCGCCACTAGGAGGTGGGTCTTTTTATCTGGCAAAATTTTGAATGGTCCAACCATATCGAGCCCCCAGACTGTGAACGGCCATGTGATTGGGATCATGCGCAATTCTTGAGTCAGTACGTGAGCTTGTCGTGCAAATTTCTGACAGCCATCACATCTACGCACAAGATCTTCTGCATCAGCATGAGTCATCAACCAATAGAATCCATGTCGAAAAGCTTTTGCTACTAAAGATCTTGAGCTGGCATGATTCCCACAGTCACAAGTGTGTATTTTACTTAGAATTTCTTGCCCCTTCGGGAGAGATGCATCTCTGGAACACACCAGTACTGCTCTACCAATGTAGCTTCCCTTTAATGATAGTCATAGATTTAGACCGACACACTATTTGGTGAGCCTCAACCTCCTCGGATGGGAGTTCTCCTCTAGTGAGATATGTCAAATACGGCACCGTCCATTCTGGGGTCGCATGAAGAGCCGCCACCAGTTGTGAATCTGGATCTGGAATTGCTAAATCTTGTTCACACTGTAGTTTAATTGAGGGATTGTGAAGAACATCTAGGAAAACATTGGGGGAACCGGCTTTCGCTGAGGGCCAAGCCGTGATAAGGCGTCTGCTGCTTCGTTGAGATGGCGGTCTATATGGTCGACTTGGAATCCATGAAAATAACCCAACACTTCAGTAACAGCTCGCCAATAAGCCGACATCAAAGCATCTTTTGAATCCCAAGTCCCTGAAACCTGTTGTGCTACTAAATCTAAGTCGCCCAAACATCTTACCCGGCTAAGGCTCATTCCCTTAGCCATCCTTAACTCGTGTAACAGATCCTCGTATTCAGCCGCGTTATTGGTACACAGAAACATGAGCCGTAAAATATATAAGAATTTGTCACCTCGTGGAGAATTTAACACAACCCCAACCCCGGATCCTTCCAACTGTCTGGACCCGTCGAAGTGTAGGGTCCAATAAGTATTGTCCGGCTTGTCTTCTAGTATTTGCAACTCCGTCCAGTCATTGATGAAATCTACCAACGCTTGAGATTTGATAGCTATCTGAGGCATGTACTACACCTCATGCGGACCAAGTTTGATTGCCCACCTAGCAATCCGTCCAGTTGCTTATCGATTTTGTATTATGTCACCAAGAGGTGATGAACAAACCAGTGTGATTAGGTGTTCCTGGAAGTAGTGTTTCAATTTCCGGCTCGCCATAAAGACCCCGAAGACGAGTTTCGGCTAGTGCGGGTATCGTGGGATAGAGTTAAAACCTCACTAATGAAATAAATCGCCCGCTGGATTGGATATTCCTTTCCTTCCTCTTTCCATTAAACAACGACTTCGGCGCTTACTGCCTTAGAGTTAGCAGCAATGTACAGGAGGATAGCCTCTTTTCAGCCGGGGCGGCTAAGTACTGGTGGCTCCAGCTGCTTCTTGAGTGCTTCAAAGGCTTCGTTGGCTGCATCAGCCCACACAAAATTGTCCGTTTTCCTCACCAACTGATATAGAGGTATCGCCTTCTCCCCGAGGCGGCTTACAAATCGGCTCAAAGTTGCGATACGTCCTGCCAGGCACTGAACCTGATTTATGTTAGCCGGCTTACCCAATGAAGTTACCTCCTTGATCTTGTCTAGATTGGCCTCAATGCCTCTTTCTGAAACTAAGAAACCTAGTAGCTTGCCAGTAGGGACGCCGAACACACACTTTGCCGGGTTCAACTTCATCTGATATACTCGTAGGTTGTCAAACGTTTCTTTGAAATCATCCAAAAGTGTTTCTTTCTTTTTAAACTTCATCAAGATGTCGTCAACATAGGCATGAATGTTGCGTCCAATATGCGGGTGAAGGCAATTCTGTAAACATCGCGAGTAAGTCACCCATGCGCTTTTTAGTCCAAACGACATAGAAACATAGCATAAAGCACCAAAGGGGGTTATGAAAGCCATCTTATCCACATCCTCCTTGGTCATTTTGATCTGATGATAGCCTGAATATGCATCTAAAAAGCATAATCGCTCGCAACCCGCCACAGAATTAATGATCTGCTCGATGCGTGGGAGGGCGAAACGATCTTTAGGGCAAGATTTGTTGAGGTTTGTGTAGTCAAAACACATGTGCCACGTGCCATTTTTCTTTAGAATGAGCATTTGGTTAGTTAACAATTTCGTATGAAATACTTCAATGATGAACCCAGCAGGTAGGAGCCGGGCTACTTCTTCCCCAATGGCCTTGCATCTCTCTTTGTTAAAACTGCGGAGGTATTGGGACACTGGTTTCAAATTGGGATCCACATTAAGGTGGTGCTCACCAAGTTCTCTCGGTACTCCCAGCATGTCAGAAGGTTTCCATGCAAAGATGTCCCAATTCTCACGGATGAACTCGATGAGCGCGCTTTCCTATTTAGCATCCACACCGGTCCCAATAGTGAACTGCTTGGACGAGTCGCGTGGGACAAAGTCAACCTGCTTAGTATCTTTGGCCGGCTTAAACTTGCGAGGCTCTTCGGACTCTATAGCTGGCTTCTTGAGAGGACACATATCGGTCGGGTCAACATTAGCTTTATAAAATTTCAACTCCTCGGCAATGCAAGAAGACTCCTGATACGTCTCCGTCGTATCTACATTTCCGAACTCTTGTGCCCTTGTTTTGGACTCTAATTTGCATGATTTGAATGGAACTAACCCAGACTAACGCTGTTTTCAGCAGAATTGCCATGGTGTTGTTTTTGTGCAGAAATGAAAGTTCTCGGAATGACCTGAAAATTTACGGAGAATTTTTCTGGAATTAATGAAAAATACCTGCGCAAAGATCCACCAGAGGAAGTGTGCGAGTGGGCCACAAGCCCCTAGGCCGCGGCCACCCCCCAAGCCGCGTCGTGGGGGCTTGTGGGGACCACGTGGCACCACCGCCTCCAAACTCAGCTCTATTTATACCGTCTCGCCCGGAAAAAAAATCAGAGAGAAGGATTCATCGCGTTTTACGATACGGAGGCACCGCCACCTCCTGTTCTTCATCTGGAGGGCAGATCTGGAGTCCGTTCTGAGCTTCGGAGAGGGGAAATCGTCGCCATCGTCATCATCAACCTTCCTCCATCGAGAATTACATGATGCTCTTCACCGTTCATGAGTAATCTCATCATAGGCTTGCTCGACGGTGATGAGTTGGATGAGATCTATCATGTAATCGTGTTAGTTTTGACAGGGATTGATCCCTAGTATCCACTATGTTCTGAGATCGATGTTGCTACTACTTTGCCATGCTTAATGCTTGTCACTAGGGCCCGAGTGCCATGATTTCATATCTGAACCTATTATGTTGTCGCCAATATATGTGTGTTCTAGATCCTATCTTGCAAGTTGTAGTCACCTACTATGTGTTATGACCTGGCAACCCCGGAGTGACAATAACCGGAACCACTCCCGGAGATGACCATAGTATGAGGAGTTCATGTATGCACCAAGTGTTAATGTGTTGGTCCGGTTCTTTATTAAAAGGAGAACCTTAATATCCCATAGTTTCCATTAGGACCCCGCTGCCACGGGAGGGATGGACAATAGATGCCAAGCAAGTTCTTTTCCCTAAGCACGTATGACTACATACGGAATACATGCCTACATTAGATTGACGAACGGGAGCTAGTTACTTATCTCTCCGTGTTATACCTGTTACATGATGACTCACATCTGGCATACTCATCCATCACCGACCCACTGCTACGAGTCTTTTACTACTGGTCCTTGCTATGTTACTTTGTTGCTACTGTTGTCGCTGCTGCTGTTACTCTGTTGTTACTCTGATGTTACTTGCTGCTGCTGTCACTACTGCTGTTACTACTGTTGTTACTTTGCTGCTAATTGTTGCAAGACTTTTTTGGAGCCGTTTCCTGGGAAGAATAGTTCCCCGTCCACGTGCTATTTACTGGCGCCATTGATACAACAGTTAGGAATAGTCTGACGTCAACAGATCTGTTTCTCACACCGTTGCTATCATACTACTTTGCTACTGATACTTTGCTTGCAAACACTAATATTTTAGGTGTGGTTGAATCTGACAAACTCAGCTTCTAATACTTGAGAATATTCTTTCGCTTCCCCTTGTGGGGAATCAACCAATTTGGGTTGAATACTCTACCCTCAAAAATTGTTGCGATCCCCTACACTTGTGGGTTATCAAGACTATTTTCAGGCGCCGTTGCCGGGGAAGCACAGCTATATTCTCTGAGTCACTTGGGATTTTCGTGTGCTGATCACTATGAGGAATCTGAAAGATCCCAGAACTGAAATCTTGCCTTCCACTACGAGGAAAGGTAAGGAACGGACATCTAGCTCTGCACTTGATTCACCCTCAGTTTTGAGTAAGTTTGCGACATCGCCTCCTGCTAGAAATCTTGATATGTCGCCTATGCGTGATGATGCTATGCTTGACACTAGCCTGATGATGCTATGCTTGATACTATGCCTGATGATGCTATGCTTGATACTATGCGTGCTATGCCTGATACTGCTTTGCCACTTGGTGCATTCCTTGATGCACATATTGCTAGAGTTGCTGCTAGACGTGATGATACTCCTGAAACTGCCGATACTATTGAAGTAGAACCTGCTACTATGCCTGAATTGCCTGTTATGCTTGATACGCGCTATGTTATGGAGGGAGACATAGCTGAGGATTTTCTTGCGTGAAAGGATAGCTATGATGTTGAGAAATTACTACACAAGTGGAAGGAAAAATCTCTGAACGCTAGGATGAAATACGACCCGAAGTTTGCTACTTCGCCTATTTTTGTGACCGATAAGGATTATGAAGTCTGTTTCAACCCTGAGTTAATCACTCTGGTCAAATCTGATCCTTTTCACGGTTATGAGTCTGAAACGGTTGTAGCCCATCTTACCAAACTGCACGATATAGCCACCCTATTCACTAGTGAGGAAAAGATCCGCCACTACTATATCCTCAAGCTATTTCCTTTCTCGCTAAAGGATGATTCTAAGACTTGGTTCACTTCTCTTGTTCCTGGATGTGTGCGTAGCCCCCAGGATATGGTCTACTACTTCTCTGAAAAATATTTCCCTACCCATAAGAAGCAAGCTGCCTTGCAGGAAATATACAACTTTGCTCAAGCTGAGGAAGAGAGTCTCCCACAAGCTTGGGGGAGGCTCGTCCAGCTGCTGAATGCTTTGCCTGATCACCCTCTTGAGAAGAATGAAATACTTGATATCTTCTATAATGAACTTACCGATGCTTCCAAAGACCACCTAGATAGTTGTGCTGGTTGTGTTTTTAGGGAACGAACTGTAGAACAAGCTGAGATTCTATTGAATAACATCTTGTGAAATGAGAATGCTTGGACTATTCCTGAACCACCTCCTAAGCCAACTCTGAAGAAAAGAGGTATTCTATTCCTCAGCCCCGAAGATATGTAGGAAGCCAAGAAATCTATGCGAGAGAAAGGCATTAAATCTTAAGATGTCAAAAATCTACCACCTATCGAAGAGATCCATGGTCTTGATAACCCGATAGAGGTAGTAGAAGTAAATTCTCTGCGTAGGTTTGATGAGAGTGATATTCCTTTTGATAAACCTGCTAGCTTATGCATGGATGAATTTGATAACTTTGTTTCCAAACAACAGAGTTTCAACAATTATGTTAGCAGACAATTGGAACGGAATGCTCGTATGCTTAGTCATTTAAGTGCTTGTGTAGACAGAAACGTCAATGATCTTAAGCTTCTGAGTAAACATGCCTCTATGGTTACTACTCAGGTAGAACAGGTACTTAAAGCTCAGAATGACTTGCTCAATGAGTTGAATGACAATTCTATTAAAGACGTTACTAGAGGCGGTAGAATGACCCAGGAACCTTTGTATCCTGAGGGTCATCCCAAGAGAATTGAACAAGATTCTCAAGGAGTTAGCACTGATGCACCTAGTCATCCTAGAAAGAAGAAGAAAGATGATAGGAACCTGCACGCTAGCAACCCTGTTGCTGCTACACCTGAGAGTCCAAATGATGTCTTCGTCTCTAATGCTGAAACACAATTTGGTGATGAACATGAGCCTAATGAAAATTTCAATAGTGATGTTCATGATGATGCTCAACCTAGCAACGATAAGGATGTGGAGATTGAACCTCTTGATCTTGATAACCCACAGCCCAAGAATAAGAGATACAATAAGAATGACTTCGCTGCTAGGAAGCATGGTAAAGAAAGGGAGCCATGGGTTCAGAAACCTATGCCTTTTCCTCCCAAACCATCCAAGAAAAAGGATGATGAGGATTTTGAGCGATTCGTTGAAATGATCAGACCTGTCTTTCTGCAAATGCGTTTGACAGATATGCTCAAAACGTCTCTGTATGCTAAGTACATGAAGGATATTGTGACCAATAAGAGGAGGATACCTGAGGTTGAGATTTCCACCATGTTGGCCAATTATACCTTCAAGGGTGGAACTCCTAAGAAACTAGCTGATCCCGGAGTGCCCACTATACCTTGCTCCATTAAAGGTAACTATGTTAGAACTGCTTTATGCGACCTTGGAGCCGGTGTTAGTGTTATGCCTCTCTCTCTTTATCATAGACTTGAACTGGATAAGTTCACACCCACTGAAATCTCTGTGCAAATGGACAACAAATCAACTACTTTCCCTATCGGCATTTGCGTGGATGTGCCTGTTGTGGTTGCCAATGTCACTATCTTAACAGACTTTGTTATCTTGGATATTCCTGAGGACGATGCCATGGCGGTCATCCTCGGAAGACCCTTTTTAAACATTGCACGGGCTGTTATAGATTGCAACAAAGGCAATGTCACTTTCCATGTCAAAAGTAATGAGCATACGGTGCACTTTCCGAAGAAACAATATCGATTACATTGCATCAATGCTATCCAAAAAACTTCATCGATTCTTATTGGGAGCTTTGAATGCCCTATTCCTCGTGTCAAGATGAAGTATGATTTGCTTGTTGGGGAAATACACATCCCCATTGAGGTAACCTAGTGACTATTCGAAAATTCTCCCTTCTCTTTTGCGATTCGAAAAGGTTTGTCAAAGAGACTTGATCAACCTCACTGACGGATTTCTTTCGATGACCATGAGATGGATGAATCGAGGAGTCACAAACCTCTGTTCCAAGCTTTCACCTTCGGTTGCTTAGAAGAAAAATGATAGATTTAGTTTTGTTTTCCCTGTTTTCTGTTTTAGCGTCCGGTAGAAAAGTACCCCGAAAATAAAAGTTATCCGAACGTCCTGAAAATCAAGTATGATTTTTTCTGGAATTTTTGAAAAATTCTGTGAGAAAGAGCTTGTATGGGGGCTGTACCAATGGGCCCCAAGCCCTGATGGCACGGGCACCCCCCTGGTCGCGCCACCCAGGCTTGTGGGACCCATAGGCACCCCTTCCACTCATTCTTGCTCCCATCTGGTTCTCCTGCCTCCAGAAAAAATCGTTTCATAGCTCAAACCCATGTTCTTGCTCCTCTTGCTGGGATTTTCGATCTCTGTGCTCAAATCACCATTCTCCGAACTGTTTTGGGGAAATTACTCCTTGGTAAGTGACTCCTCCATTGGTCCAATTAGTTTTTGTTCTAGTGCCTTATACACCCCGTATTTTTGTTGCATTGGTGACCATGTTCTTGAGCTTTGCATGCTGATTTTAGCTGGTCCCAAGTGGTTTCGATGCGTAATATGGCCTCTAGGCACTTGTATGAGTAGTTGCTATGAGTTTAGTTGGGCCTTATTCACTTTTCCTTAGAATCACTAAAAATTTCAGAAATTTTCAGAGATAGAAAAGGGAAAAGATGAGGAGGTTCTTAAGAGGCTCTTCAAGCTGTGACCCCAAGGATGATGGGAGTGAGAAGAAGCCCAAGTATCTGGTCCCTCGAGTCGCAGAAGTTCGAGCGTACGAGTGGCCAAGCGACATGTTCTTACGCGCCGCTGGAATTTATGAGGACTTTTATCACTTGGTGGAAAACGCAGGCCTTACCGCCTTCGTTGAAGATAAGTGTCTGCAATACCTCCTCCTCACTAATATCTTCCTACAAAGCTTTAACTTCTATCCGAGGAAGAATCCGCCTATGGTTGAGTTCAAACTTTATGATATCCCCCAGCTCATGTCACTCCAGGATTTTTGCAATGTTTGCAAATTGCCTTTTCTTGGGGATATTCATGAACCTCGTCCACGGGACTTGAAAGCTTTCATCGGTACTATTGTTGTAGGAGAGGAGAGAGGAGTGTCTTGTGCTAGAGCTGCTAGCATTCATTTTCCCGTGCTTCGGTACTTCTCATTATTTGTGGGAAAATGTTTGATTGGTCGTGGGAAGGCTGGGTCACTTAGTTCTCCAGATCTTGCGGTCTTGCGCGAAGCCCTTTATAGCAATAAAACTTATAGCTTGGGCGCTATAGTAGCTCAACGGTTGAACCTCAACCGTTCTAAAGGTGTTATCTATGGAGGTATATATGCTACCCGTCTTACCAGACACTTTGAGATACCCATTAGACTAGAGGAGGAAGAAGAGGTTCTTCTTCCCGAGAGATATCTAGATTACGATAGCATGGTTCGCCATGACTTTCTTGATAGAGATATAAGTAGAAGGATGATTTATAACCTGGTATTTAGTCAGGGTACTCATGAGACTATTACTTTGCCTGCTCCTTCTTTGTTCAATCTTCATGCAGGCAGGTACATTATTATGCTCTCGGACATCTACGCATATTGGGGCCTAGCCCAACCACAGGTGCCCGCGCCCGAGCCACCAGTCGAGTACCAGACGCGAGTTTATCGGTGGGAGCCAGAGGAGCTCACACAGCAGTGGCATCCTCAGTCCACTCCGGAGTACCCCGGAGCTGGTTATTTCCCTCCTTGGGAGTAGACTAACTTAGGCCAAAAGCCTAAGCTTGGGGGAGTACGTGTTCTCACCGACTTTACATTCTTGCTTATGCTTTCGCTTTGTTCGTCGGTGTTCACACTTTGCCACTGTATCATCCATGCTAGTTTATTTTCTTTTTCTCGTTTTCTTTTCATGTGTCTGTCTAGTTTGAGAAAAACCCAAAAAGATTTTCTTTTTCTTCTTTTGCTTGTTGGGAGCTTTCCCGTGTAATTAGTTTTCTTTTTCTTTGGGTCAAGGTAGAAGATATTGGTTACAATGTTTAGTGGCTCTTGCACGCATACCTGTTTAGCTTTCAAAGAGCCATATTACTTTGTCTTCTCCTTTGTGTTTGCCTGCATATTCTAGCTTTAGTCCAATGCACGAGCACGCTTATTATTGTTCACATCGTTCGGTCGTGCAAGTGAAAGGGAATAATGACGATATGATGAAGTGACTGAGCCTGGAAAAGATGCTATGAACTCGATCTATTTTGTTTTTGTAAATATGACTAGCTCATCATGCCTGATTCAGCTTTGTTGTGAGAGAAACATGTTTGCAATGACAACTTAGAGATCATAGTTGCTTATGCCATGCGTATTTAGCTAGGAGCTTATAATGGTTTGTCTTGGATGCCCACATGAATTTTGAGATGACTATGTTGTAGTATGATAGGATGGTATCCTCCTTTGAATTATTCAAGTGGCTTGACTTGGCGCATGTTCATGCATGTAGTTGAAACAAAATCAACATAGCCTCTATGATGTTCATATTCATGGTGATTTATGTCATACTCATGCTTGCACTCAATGTCAGTTAATCTCAATGCATTTTGATGAATGTTGTCGCTCTCTAGTTGTTCGCTTCCTAGTCTTTTGCTAGCCTTCACTTGTACTAAGCGGGAATACTGCTTTTGCATCCACTCCCATAAACCCAAAGTTGTTCCATATGAGTCCACCATACCTACATATGTGCGGTATCTACCTGCCGTTCCAAGTAAATTTGCATGTGCCACTCTCTAATCCTTCAAGAAATAATCTGTTTTGCATGCCCAAACCGCTCATGTGGTGACAGGGGGCTATTAGTATCTTCCATGCTAGGCGTGTTATCCTCGATATGTGTTTATTCACTATCATTCACGAGAAAGGGACCGGTAATTGGAATTCCCAGTTCCATGCTCAAATCGAAAAGATAATTGCAAACAAAACTCCCCGAGGATTGATGTTGGTATGGACGGTACCCGAGGATTTGGCTAGCCGTGGAGTGTGATTGATTGGTGGTGGGGGAGTCAAAACTTTACTTTTCTGTTTGGGAACCGCCTATAGCATGTGTAGCGTGGAAAATATTGAGAACTCTTGGTCATTGCGTTGACAATGAAAGCATGCCACCCAAAATTATTATCTCTATTTTCAAAGCTTGAGCTCTGGCACCTGTGCAAATCAACGCTTCCCTTTGCGAAGGACCTGTCTATTTATCTTCCTGTTGAGTCATCCTCCTCTTACAAAAGCACCAATTAGAGAGCACCTCTTTCATTTTTATGCTTTGCTTTTAACTGTATTGTGTATAACTGTGACTGGATCTTCATTGCCTTGAATTACAATGTTTAGTCAGCCCTTGGTCTCTGAAGGTGCTCTGCATTTATGTTTTGCGGTCTCAGAAAGAGCTAGGGAGATACCACCTGTTCGTACTGCTTCATGTTGTTTTGATTGAAGTTTTGACATTTGAGGCTTATTATTATTTGCTCGCTAGCTGATTATGCCATTGATATGAGTTTACCGTGAGACCTAGATGTCATTTGCCTATGTGGTTTGCTTGTGATCTTGCTGAAATTCTGGTTATGAGTTAGACATAGTTGCAACAACAAGATCAAACAGAGTTCGTCAAAGTTTTTATTTTGTCTCTTTCAGTTTGTAAACTGAATTGCTTGAGGACAAGCAAGGCTTTAAGCTTAGGGAGTTGATACGTCTCCGTCGTATCCACTTTTCCGAACTCTTTTGCCCTTGTTTTGGACTCTAATTTGCATGATTTGAATGGAACTAACCCAGACTAATGCTATTTTCAGCAGAATTGCCATGGTATTGTTTTTGTGCAGAAATAAAAGTTCTCGGAATGACCTGAAAATTTATGGAGAATTTTTCTGGAATTAATGAAAAATACCTGCACAAAGATCCACCGGACGAGGTGTGCCAGTGGGCCACAAGCCCCTGGGTCGTGGCCACCCCCCAGGTCACGTAGTGAGGGCTTGTGGGGCCCACGTGGCACCACCACCTCCAAACTCAGCTCTATTTATTCTGTCTCGCCGGAAAAAAATCAGAGAGAAGGATTCATCGCACCCCACAACCCCGGCAACCCCGGAATCACCTATTGTGCGTTATGACCCGGCAACCCCGGAGTGACAATAGCCGGAACCACTCCCGGAGATGACCATAGTATGAGGAGTTCATGTATTCACCAAGTGTTAATGCGTTGGTCCGGTTCTTTATTAAAAGGAGAACCTTAATATCTCGTAGTTTCATTAGCACCCCGCTACCACGGGAGGGATGGACAATAGATGTCATGTAAGTTCTTTTCCCTAAGCACGTATCACTACATACGGAATACATGCCTACATTAGATTGACGAACGGGGGCTAGTTACTTATCTCTCCATGTTATAGCTGTTACATGATGAATCACATCCGACATACTCATCCGTCACTGATCCACTGCCTACGAGTCTTTTACTACTGGTCCTTGCTATGTTACTTTGCTGCTACTGCTGTCGCTACTGCTGTTACTCTGCTGTTACTTGTTGTTGATGTCACTACTGCTGTTCCTTGCTACTGCTATTACTATTGTTGTTACTTTGCTGCTACTTGTTGCAAGACTTTTCTCGAGCCGTTGCCTGGGAAGAATAGCTCCCCCTCCACGTGCTATTTACTGGCGCCATTGATACAACAGTTAGGAATAGTCTGCCGTCAACAGATCTGTTTCTGACGCCGTTGCCATCATACTACTTTGCTACTGATACTTTGCCTGCACACACTAATCTTTCAGGTGTGGTTGAATCTGACAAACTCAGCTGCTAATACTTGAGAATATTCTTTTGCTTCCCCTTGTGGCGAATCAACAAATTTGGGTTGAATACTCTACCCTCGAAAACAGTTGCGATCCCCAACACTTGTGGGTTATCAACTCCACATATGTTGCATCCCCTTTGTCACACTCTTGAGCCATCTATATCCCTTCACCATGATGGGACCGTTGGGACCCGGCATCTTGAGCTTGAGGTAAACATAGCAGAGACAGGCCATGAAGCGTGCATAAGTCGGTCTTCCAAAGAGGGCGTGATAAAGGCTTTGTATTTTCACGACTTCGAAAGTCAAAGGCTTGACCCTGTAATTGTGTTCATCCTCAAAGATTACGTCAAGCTTGATTCACCCAACCGGATATGCCGACTTTCCGGGAACGAAGCCATGGAAAATGGTGGTTGAAGTTTCCAAAATGTTGTCGGGAAGATTCATCTGCCGAAATGTGTCGTAATACACTATGTTGATGCTACTTCCTCCATCCATGAGGACCCTTGAGAGGATATAGACGCCGACTTGAGGTGCTACCACTAAAGCCAACTCCCTAGGATTGTCAACCCAGGGTGGGTGATCGTGACGACTCCAAGTGATTTGGTGCTCAGACCAGCGGTGGTACTCTGGAGCTGTCGGCTCAGCCATGCTAATAGCCCTCCTTTTAACCTTCGAATCTTGCTTGCAAGCATTGGTGGTGAAGACATGATACTAACCACTGCTTGACTGTGTAAAATCCCCATGCGACCCGCCAGGGGAATCGTGACTCCAACGCGTCTTGGCGTGTTTCTCGAGAGTCTTCCTATGGAATTCCTGTATGATATAACAGTCCTCCCGTATATGTTTGGATGGCTTCTGCTTAGTGCCATGCTTAGGGCAGGGCGCTTTGAGCGCTGCCATGAAATCAGGCGTCATGTTCCTCTGTTGGTCCTAAGGGCGACCGTTCCGTTGATGGGTTTTGGAGCGAGTGTTTGTAGTAACCACAAATTCTAACCCAGATTCAAAACGCTTCCACTTGTTGTCACTTTAGCTTTCAGCGTCCCTGTCACCATGGTGATAAGGCGACTTGACATCTTTCGTCATGACATGGCCTCGGTCAACCCTGCTCTAGCTACGATGAGTCGGCTCGATGTGGTTGGAGCTGTTATCCGGCTCGAGCGTTGTATTATTGTTGGTCCTACCAATGAAAATGTGAATATTGCCGAAGGGAACTCGATACCCGTACTAGATTGAGTCAGCATCAGGACCCAAGTTTGAATAATTGATGTCGAACTTGCCGCGGCGACTTTTGGTCACCTGACCCACCATGTAGCTCTCAAATCCCTGAAGACCTCCCTCCGAAAACTCAACTCCACCTTGTGATTGCCCCGCGGTGGGTGCGGGTTGTCGCGGTTTTGTCACGGCACATGTCCTCGTGAACGGACTTAGTGGTGAGGCCATCGTCGCGGTGCGGCAACTTAAAGGGGTTGATTGGGAAATGAGAGGCGGATTTACCCAGGTTCGGCCCCTCCGATGGAGGTAAAAGCCTACATCCTGCTTGGTGTATGTATTGATGGGAATCTCGATTACAAGGGTGCGGAATCGCTAACCTAGCTCTTGAGGGTGCCTTACTTTATCTTTCTGGCTTGAGGGTTCCCCTTTATATATAGGTAGAATCTCCAAGCCTACAATGAAGTCCGGGTCGAATAAGCACTCGTGTCCTAGTACAAATCTACCTTGTCTTTCTTCCTAAGTTAGGAAAGCTTTTGGCGTCTCCTTCCATGTACATTTTTGAGCTGCCGTATTCTGGTGATGGCCTACTCGACGGCTTGTTGAATAAGTTCCTCGGCCCATCTTCTTATGTTATCTTTGTGGCTTGACCCGCACCCATAAGGCGGGTTAAATCCTCGGCTTATATCCCCGACAAGAAGCAAATAAGAACATGGGAGAAATTTCCCCAGGTTCGGGCCACCTTGTGTTGTAAAACCCTACTCCTACTTGTCTAGATTGTTTGGGGTGGAAGACGAGTACAAAGGCGGGTTCTTGCCCTAGCAGAGATAATGGGGATCGACCCCTTGCTACATAGGTCGGGCATGTCTTTTAAACCAGCCTCGGTCCTCTCCCCCCCCCCTAAAAACACACTCAGCGGGAAGGGTCACCACAAAGGCCATTTTGAAAGGGAACAGGACTGCGGCCCGCCGTTACAAAGGTTGTCTTCGCCTGCAAACGCCCTTCTCCATGACGTGTTGGGGGCTCAGGGGTGACCCCCATCCCACTGAACCCTTAGCCTTGGTCCTCTCTTACCAAATGGGAAACCTTTGGGGGTTCCTTTGGGAGCCCACCAGCTGGCCCCACTTCCTTAGAACGAAAGTGTAAATCCTTCCTGCCCATGCCTGATGGAGCTGCTCCCGCGCCGCTAGTGCAGCGTGCATTACCCACGCGGGGCACAGGGTCGTGGGGTCCTACGAGGACACCCTAGACGACCCTGCCCCGTGAGAGTCTCAGGGGTGGCATGATGGCACGTCCTCGCGATGAACGCCCACTCGTGGTCCTTGGCAACGATCCTCAGATGCTCGCCTCACGAGGCGAAGGCCCTCGCGAGGGTCTTCCTTGTCGGGCTTACCGATGGGCCGAGCCACACTTGTGCAGCCGCATCACGCTTGGGGCCACAGGACGACGGGCCTGGGTACCCTTGGTCTGAGACGCCCGGCAGTAGCCCCTGGGCCAGTGTTGTCCACGACTCCGCTCGGTGGGGGGGCGAAGTGATGCGTGCCCCAATCGTGTGCGAGACAAGCTCGACGCATGGCACTCGATGCATCGTGGGACTCTTCTCCTTCTAGTAATGCTCCAGGAACCGCCCCAAGTAGGTTAGTGTGAAGCCTACATGCAGCGCATGCCATCATTGCTCTCTTGACCAGCGTCACCCACTTGCACCATCCTTCTCGCGTAAGATTGCCCCAGGCCCGCAGCACGCGCGGAGCAGATCATTGGAGGAACGAGGAGACGTGAGCCTCAACTGTCCATGGGCCAGGCTTGGCACGTGGCGCTCAACAGGGCGCGCGTCGCCTCCACCTCCCACGATGGCTCGGGCACAGCGGTTGTGCCTACAAAACCACTGCATCCGAGGGGTGGAGCCGCCACCGCACAACTTCCCCCGTTTGCCTTCCTCCCGCGCTTCTCTGCCATCCTTGCGCAAACACAACCTTCTTCCCTTAGTTCCATGGTGTCCAGTGGGGATGGCACGAGTGCCGAAGCATGGCCGGCCCCCTCAGTGTTGGCGTCATCCCCCGAGGGCAATGAGTACCGGCCCCCAAGGTCAACCCGAGAGCGCTGGCACTGGGCCGCCAACGATGAGTGAGTGTGCTATCATTATCCCCTTTCCTTGCATATCCTGCCAAATCTGACGACTCTGGTCACCGAGCTTTCCATGTCGCCCGCGCCCAAGAGGCACAGGGATGCCGCGCCGGGGCACCCCCTCGTGTGCCGCTAGTTGGTGAGGCCTTTTCCTCGGCACCTGGCTTGGCGGGGCTTGGAGGACCCGCAACTCTCCCTGGGGTAATGGCAGAGCCCTGGGGGCGCACGGCCGAAGTCACCGCGTTCACCCCTCTGAGACCCGGGCGCGGGGCAGACCTGGCCCTCACGGAGGCCGCCATCATTGAGAGGGAGGCGATCATGGCCCTCCGTGAGTGGGAGGCCGCCCGGATCGCTCGCGACAAAGAAGCAGAGTGCAAGCGCCTCGAGGCCCTCGAAGGGTGCGTTCTCGCTGATGAGGCCGCCCTCACGGTAGCGTGCGAGGAGGCCCTTGCCGATGCAGACGCGAAGGTGGCTCGAGAGCGGGCGGCCACCCTGGAGGAGTACCATGATGAGCTCGTCCAACAGGAAGCCTGCCTCCAGCTCAAGTACGACGAGCTCCAAGAGGAGGTGACCATGCTCAGGGCCCACCTGCAAGGTGCCCAAGCCGCCCTGGAGGCTACCTTCAAGAGTGAGAGGGAGGCCAAGGAGGATCTTAAGTCGCTTATGGCCCAGGTAAGTGAAGCAATCGAAGCCGTGCAGACGGACAAGGATGATGCGGCGTGCACGCGGTGTTTGGAGGCGTAGCACGCCCAGTAGTCCATGGAACTAGCCCGCCGCGCACGCGACGTGCTCTGTCGCTTTGTTAGGGATGCCCCTGCACTGCCGCGAGCGCATGGCGATGAAGGCTGCCCCGACTTCCTCCTCAAGGTTGTGGAGGCGCTGGAGTCGAGCGCCTCCAAGGTGGAGTAAGACATCGAGTCCAGCATGTGCGACCTCTTGGGTAACGTGATGACGCGCATCTTGTGCAACATGCGCCACCACAACCCCTCGTTCTACCTTTCCTATGCGATGGATTCGGTGCCTACGGAGCTCCGAAGCCCCCTCAGGAACAAGGTACAAGATCATGTGGAGTCCCTAGTCGAGAGGTTTGCCCAAGCGGTGCCTTTCGAGGAGGGCGGCAGCCTCGACGCCGCAGCTTCCGAGAGCCACGGCAAAAAAGACGCCTCCTCTGCTCAAGCTTCCCCAACCTTTTCCTATTGCACCAAAGAAACCATTGGCTTGGGGGGCACCAGACATTTCGCGACATCAGGCCTAGAGACATGGACGCTTCTGAAGGGCCCCCACCCTCCGTCTCCACGTGTGCGGCGTCAAGCCTCGAGACATGGGTGCCTTTAAAGGGGTCCTCCCACATAGATCTCTCCTTGGGTGCTTCCGCGCACTCCGGCACGGAAGCGCGCATGCTACCACGCCTCATGTGGCGTGAAGAGTTTGATTGCTCAGTGGCGGCTTGACACTCGTGACCAAACTTCCGCGGGCACGTCATGCCGTGCATCATTATGCGATGTGGGGGCTACCCCTCTGGTGGGGGACAGACGACTCCTCACGATGTCGTCTCCAGAGGCCCGGCGAGCCCGCGAGATTTCGACACCTCGCGAGGCGCGCTTGACCCACACCCATTGCAGCTTGTTGATCTCCTGAATGACGAACTCCCATGCCCTTGGTTCTTGGCGCCGCTCTCCCGGCCCGCGGTGCCGTGCACCAAGGCGCACCTCCATGGGCCGCCAGGTGCCCCCTCATCATACCGGATGTAACGCCCAAGATGCGATGCTATCCTTATTTTAGCGTGAGGGCCTCGACATGGATAGAAGCGCATCTTGTCGTTTTGCAAGAATGGATATCGTTACAAGTACATGTACTGAAAAGATGAGTATAAGGAGTTAGCTTACACTCGCCACAAGCTACATCAGGATCACTCCAATACAATAACATAATCAATCATGATGAAGGAGAGGAGGGTTTGGCTACGGACGAAAACAAACGATAAAAGAATGTCGACCATCCTTGTTATCCTAGGCTACCAGCATAGAACCCATCCTACATCGATGAAGAAGAAGAAACTCCAAATAGCACAAACATCGCGCTCACGTCTTAATATCACTTTTCATGTACCTACAACGGGTGTTGTAGTAATCTGTGAGCCACAAGGGATTCATCAATCTCATTTCCAAAGGTATCAAGACTAGCAAAGTTTAATGGGTGAGGTATGGTTAAGTGGTGAGGCTACAACAAGCGACTAAGCATTTATTTGAGGTGGTAACTTAGGAGTACAAGAATAAGAGGGGGATGACCTACGATAACACACGTGAATTAATTATGATCAAATCAATGATCTTGAACACCTACTTATGTCAGACATAACCCCACCGTGTCCTTAGTCGAAGAAAGGAACTCACAAGAGAGACAGGCACAGTTACGCAAATAGTTCGCATATTTTAGTTAAGCTTACTTCAAGTTATCTAGAATCGAAGGTTAAACAAAGTTTCCACGTTTGCCAAATAACCGCGGGCATGACTTTCCAAAAATATTTAACCCTAGAGGGGTGCTCCAACTAGTCCATCACAAATTACCACAAGCCGCATTGAAAGCCTCGAGCACGAAACTCGTGATATCCTCGGATTCCTTAGTGGAAAACCTCAACTCTGAGATAACCCAAAGCATCACCGGAATCCCGCACAAGATATTTCATAAAAGATAAAACAAGTCCAGCAACGTCGCCCGATGTGTCAACGAACCCGATAGGAGACGCGTATCTCGTTCTCACGACACGACCGGATGAGCGCAGCGTATAGTGGCCTGATAGAGATCTCCCAAGTTGCCCCGGGTTGGCCGCACACACGACTCTAGTTTGGACCAACACTCATGAGGATCACTAGCCTGGGGGTTGATTAATTATCCATGGGGTGATCAAACCCTATGCGGTTCATTAGTTAATTAGGCAAATATAGTACCAAAGTTGGGCCCTGCCAAACTAGTTTTAATCTAAGACGAATTATTAAGTGGGTCCCCATCACAACCCCGATCGTGTTAGGAGCAATCATTTATGTAATATAACACCGGTAGCCGGAACTATGGTGGCAAAGGTGGAACAAAACACCAGGCTAGAAAGTCGAGACTTCCACCTTTTACCAAGTATATAGGTCTGTTAAATTAATTAACAATAATATGATGATATAACAAGGAACCCATGTAATCACATGGAGGCAACCGCACATGCAACTAGCAATGCTACACAAGGTTAAGCAAGCGGTAACATAGCCAATCAGTGGATTGCTAGGTTGTAGAAAGGTTGAAGGCTTCATGGCAATGTTGAGAGGCTGACATTTAACATGTGGTAGGCAGCAAGACATGACGAAAGAAACTAGACAACTAGCATGGCATTGACATTAATGGTATCTAGGGAAATGGTCATCTTGCCTGTGATCCCGCTTGGAAGAAGAACGAAATCATGGAGCAGACGAACCACGTAGTCGAATGGATCCTCACACTCCAAAGCGGTTCAGAACTCTATCGAGAAGAAACAAGCCGGAACAACAATCAACACACGATACACCACAACAAAGGCATGATATGATGGACAACACATATGATGCATGTTTGGTTTAATTACGCAAGGCACGGCATGGCAATTTGCAACAATCAACACCACACATTAATTGAAGCTCAATATGCAACAAGTTATAAAAAAATTATACGAGATTCTAAGCAAATTTCATATATGACACGTTGCAAACGGAGAACGGTTCAACAATTACAAGCAAAACAAGAAATAGCTACAATCTCACAAAAACAGCAACATGGCATTTTCTACACCCCAAAACAATAAGCTGCATAATACTAAAATGCTCAAACAAGACATCATGTAGTAGTAGTCAAGATGCACAATAACCATCTACGAAAGACAAGTTGCATGGAAGCACGGATCACTAGGGAAAGAACTCACAAATTGGCAAGTTGCACACAGTTTCAGACTTAGTGAAAATAGAAGTTTTGATAGTGCGGTTTTTCAACCAGATGGCATATTGGCAGCAGTAAAACTACATTCTACACGGCATAGAATGGCATGAAATTTAACAGCATGCTAGAGAAACTTAAGCACTACAATTAAGTCTATTGTACCAGCCCCAAAGGGGCTGTAGATCACTAGCAAATCTCATGGCCAGACAGCAACAAAATATTACAGATTGCAGACTTAGAAATATTTCAGCATCTCAAATCAGCACTATTTTCTAGCATGTTGGCAACAGGAAAACAACACCTAAACATGGATTTCAAAAGCAACCAAAAACATCAAGAGCTAGCATACATATCCAAGGGCATATCTCATGTTCACAAGTAATTCATATCATGCACAGAATAAATCACACAAAATTAAAAAAAGGTAACATGGCAAAATATCATGCATGCTAACTTGCTCAAAACACAAAATTAAATGCACAGTTAAATTCCATGGATTTTTCTACCCTGAAAACATATATAATATGTGGGGTTACAAATAAATCCAATGCCACCACATATATGCAAGAATATGCCATAAACCCGGCTTAACTAGTTATCTGAATCACCCACATGGAAAACAACAATATGAATGTTCCTAATATGCATGGCAAGGGGCTGCAAACAACATGAACATTTTACCTACTAAGTTTGAGCAATTCGGACGCACGCTTAAATATCTATGGAATAAATCACCTAATAGACTGGCACACAAAACTATGCAAACAACAGGTTAAATAGCTCTAAATATGCATGTAAGTTGTAAAATATCAATCTACACAGAATTCTACATGTTTTACATATATAACTTGTTGCGATCTGACGCACGGTTTAAAAGTTACGACCGTTTTAATATTTAATGTTTTTCTGAAAAAAATCGCACGTTAATTAAATACTCGGGCCGAATCTGGTACTGGGCCGAACCACGGGTGCACAGTATAGCTAAGACGCACGCGGGATGGGCACAGGCGACGCGCTCACCTCGTGTAACGACTAAGATGCGGTCCTTTCCTATTTAGAGGGCGATGCCCCAAAAGGGAAAGAAGCGCATCTAAGCGTTTCGCAAGCGAGATAAACATAGCACATAGATAATTTAAGATTGACAAATTGGGCATTATTTGCCATGTGACATAGATAATATCAGAGTTACATCCACACATTTATTCAGACAAGGTAGTTCCACTACAGACTACATAACACAAGGAAAGGCTATGAAATCCTGCATGCTCGCCCACGATCACGACCACGACCTCAGTCTTCTGGATAGTTCACGTACAGGTGGTCGTTCTCCTCATGGTACTGCCACGCCAGCTGCGGGCCATCTGGATCACCTGCATTGGGCGTACCTGTACCTGTTGGGGTGTTGAAGTAATCTGTGAGCCACGGGGACTCAGCAATCGATAACCTTGGTACCAAAACTAGTCAAGTTATTAGGTGAGGAAGGTTCACTGTATACGTTGCAGCATCGTAAGCATTTATGGTGGCTAACTTACGAAGATCAAAGTTATCGATGTGGTGGCCTATGATACGTCTCCAACGTATCTATAATTTTTGATGGTTTCATGCTATTATCTTGTCAAACTTTGGATGTTTTGCATGCCTTTTATATATTTTTTGGGACTAAATTATTAACTCAGTTCCAAGTGCGAGTTTCCGTTTTTTCCATGTTTTTGACCCCTTTCAGAGGAGATTTTGAACCGGAGACCAAACAGAAGAAAATCACCGAAATGATTTTTTCTGGAACGGAAGAAGATCGAGAAGCTTCGGAGCCAAGGCAGGGGAGCCTCAGGGGCCCCACAATCCTCCACCCCGTGGCCAGGGGGCGCGCCATCCAGGCTTGTGGGCCCCATGGACGCCCTTTGCCCTAGGTCTTTCGCCTATATATTCCCATAAATTCCAGAAAAAATCTGGAGATCATCGCAATCACTTTTCCGCCGCCGCAAGCTTCTGTCTCCGCAAGATCCCATCTAGGGCATGTTCTGGTGCCCTGCCGGAGGGGAGATTTGGACACGGAGGGCTTCTTCATCAACACCATGACCTCTCCGATGATGCGTGAGTAGTTCACAATAGACCTACGGGTCCATAGCTAGTAACTAGATCGCTTCTTCTCTCTCTTGTATCTTCAATACAAAGTTCTCCATCATCTTCATGGAGATCTATCTGATGTAATCTTCTTTTACGATGTGTTTGTCGAGATCCGATGAATTGTGGATTTATGATCAGATTATCTACGAATCTTATTTGAGTTTCTTTTGATCTCTCTTATGCATGATTTCATATCCTTGTAATTCTCTTCGAGTTGTGGGTTTTGTCTGGCCAACTAGATTTATGATTCTTGCAATGGGAGAAGTGCTTGGTTTTGGGTTCATACTGTGCGGTGACCTCACCCAGTGACAGAAGGGGTAGCGAGGCACGCATCGTGTTGTTGCCATCAAGGGTAAAAAGATGGGGTTTTCATCATTGGTTTGAGATTATCCCTCTACATCATGTCATCTTGCTTAAAGCGTTACTCTATTCGTCATGAACTCAATACACTAGATGCATGATGGATAGCGGTGGATGTGTGGAGTAATAGTAGTAGATGCAGAAAGTATCGGTCTACTTGTCTCGGATGTGATGCCTATATGTATGATCATTGCCTTAGATATCGTCATGACTTTGCACGGTTCTTTCAATTGCTCGGCAGTAATTTGTTCACCCACCATAACACTTGCTATTTTGAGAGAAGCTTCTAGTGAACACTATGGCCCCCAGGGTCTACTCCACACCATATTTTCGGCCTTACACTTTTTACTTCGTTGCACTTTTCGCCTTCAGATCTCACTTTGCAAACAATCTTGAAGGGATTGACAACCCCTTTCAACCGTTGGGTGCAAGCTTGTTTGTGTTTGCACAGGTACTCTGGACTTGACGAGACCCTCCTTCTGGATCGATACCTTGGTTCTCAAACTGAGGGAAATACTTACTGCTCCTGTGCTACATCTCCCTTTCCTCTTCAAGGGAAAAACCAACGCAAGCCCAGCCTCTGTCAACGTGTCAATTTATGGCGCTGTTGTCTGTGGGATAGCAGAAGAATTTCTGGAGCCTTTGCCGGGGAGGAAGATCAAGTCAAGAACTCATCCAAGTAGGTGTCACAAACTCATCTCTTGCATTTACTTTGTTTGCGAGTTGCCTCTCGTTTTCCTCTCCCCCACTTCACCAATTTGCCTTTTTCGTTTGCCTTTTTTGTTCGCCCTTTTTTCTCGCTTGCTTTTTGTTCGCTTGTGTGCCATGTGCCTTCAATATGCTTGCATCTTCGCTTGCTAAAAATCTATTGATATGGACCCTGATCCACTTGCTAATCTCTTTAAGAGATCCAATTATGTTGATCCAATTGCTAGTGAGTTGTGCACTTGACTATCTTTATGGAGTTTTGCTTGAGACGCGTGAATCTGAAAATTGTGAGGAAGAAATTTATGAAGTGATTCACGAGGGCTCCTTGGATGAAAAGCATGATTGCAATGGTTTCACTATAAATTCTATTAGTGACAATCATGCTAAAAATATGCAAAACCCTAAGCTTGGGGATGCTAGTTTTGCTATGTCCACTACTTGTTGCAATGATCATGATTGGGGTAATGATTTTTCTTATGATCTTGAAAATTTGTTTAAGCCTCATGATGAGTATGATATTTGCAACAATATTGAAAGTGGCATTGGAGAAGCCACGACTTTATTTGATGATAATCCCACTATTTTTGAAGAGCATCAGCTTTGCATACATGTGGATCATGAAAAGAATATCCTTTGTGATAGCTATATTGTGGAATTTGATTTTGATCCCACATGTAATTGTTATGAGAGAGAAAAATGTTGTGCTAGAAACTTTCATGTTACCAAATTACCTCTCGTTATGTTGAGATTGCTATTGTCTCTTTCTTCTTCCTTGCATTTCGTAACTATTGCTTGTCTTGCCAATTTGTTTTCCTATAAAATGCCTATGCATAGGAAGTATGTTAGACTTAGATATGTTTGCCTTATGCCTAGCTAAGGGCATTAAACAATAGCGCTTGTTGGGAGGCAACCCAATGAATTTATCTTTTTATTTCTATTTTGTTGCGTCCACACCATCATAATTCTGTTTTGATTGTGTTTTTTGTGTTTCTTTTTGTGTTTGAGCCAAGCAAAACCTTTATGACTAGTCTTGGTGATGGTTGTTCGATCCTGCTGGAAAAAACAGAAACTTTTCTCTCACGAGATGATTTTTCAGTTTTATTCAGAAAGGGCTTTTGAGTGATTCTTTTTGCTGCTGGTTGATATGCCTTTTTCCCAACCGTCGTAATTTTTCCGATTTTTTGAGGTACCAGAAGTATACGAAGTATACATATTGCTACAGACTGGTCTGTTTTTGACAAATTCTATTTTTGTTGAGTTGGTTGCTTGTTTTGATGAAACTATGGTTAGTATAGGCGGTACTAACCATGGAAAAGTGAGAATACAGTAGCCCAACACCAATATAGATGGAATTCAAGTTTTCTACAGTACCAAAAGAAGTGGTAGTTTGTTTTCTTGTGCTAATGTTATCACGAGTTTCTGTTTAAGTTTTGTGTTGTGAAGTTTTCAAGTTTTCGGTGATGTTCTCATGGACGATGAGATATGGAGTGGAAAGATCTCAAGCTTGGGGATGCCCAAGGAATCCCAAGCCAAATTGAAGGACACCAAAAAGCCTAAGCTTGGGGATGCCCGGGGAAGGCATCTCCTCTTTCGTCTTCAATCCATCGGTAACATTACTTGGAGCTATATTTTTATTGACCACATGATATGTCTTTTGCTTGGAGCGTCTTGTATCTTAGGAGTCTTTTCTTTTTGTTGTGTCACAATCATCCTTGCTTCACACCTTTTTGAGAGAGATAGACATGCACTCATCGTGATTTTGCTAGAATGCTCATAGTGCTTCACTTATATCTTTTGAGCTAGATACTTTTGCTCATAGTGCTTCACTTATATCTTTTGAGCTAGATACTTTTGCTCTATGTGCTTCACTTATATCTTTCAGAGCATGGCAGTGCGTGATTTGGTAGTTGGCTTATGCTATGAAAGTAGTCCCAAATGTGCTAGGTACCCAAAGAGGATGCAAAAACCTCCATCTTCATGTGTATTGAGTAGAAAGAGAAGTTTCGATTCCTGTCAATTAGTTTTGAGACGTGTTTTCGGTAATACTGAGAGTTATGTTAGTAGGGTGTTGTGAATCTAAAGATACTTGTGTTGGAGTTATTGATTCCCGTAGCATGCATGTATGGTGAACCACTATGTCAAGAAGTCGGAGCATAATTGATCTATTGATTGTCATCCTTTGTGTTGAGGTCAGGATCGTGGGATGGTTTACACCTACCAACCCTTCCCCTCGGAGTATGCGTTTAGCACTTTGTTTTGATTACTAATAAAAACTTTCGCAACAAGTATGTGAGCTCTTCATGACTAATGTGAGCCCATGGTATAGATGCACTTTCACCTTCCACCATTCCTAGCCTCTCTAGTGCCGCGCAATTCTCGCTGGTACACAAACCCACCAAATTCCTTCCTCAAAAAAGCCACCATACCTACCTACTATGGCATTTTCATAGCCATTCTAAGATATATCGCCATGCAACTCCCACCGTTCCGTCTCATGACTTGTGCCGTCACTCTCATATTGCCATTGCATGATCGTAAGATAGCTAGCGAAATGTTTCAACGTCATACGCCATACTAGATCGTTGCACATCCCGGTACACTACCGGAGGCATTTCCTATGGAGTCATCATCATTGTGATCTTTGAGGTGTGAGTAAATAAAAGTGTGATGATCATCATTATTAGAGCATTGTCCCATGTGAGGAAAAAATTAAAAAAAAAGAGGCCAAAGAGCCCAAAAACAAAAAAAAGAGGGAAAAAAAGAGGCCTAAGAGCCCATATGAAAAAAAGGAGAGAAAAACAGAGAAGGGACAATGCTACTATCTTTTTCTACACTTGTGCTTCATGATAGCACCATGTTCTTCATGATTGAGAGCTTCTTGCTTTGTCACTACCATATGCTAGTGGGAATCTTCATTATATAACTTGGCTCGTATATTCCAATGATGGGCTTTCTCAAAATTGCCCTAGGTCTTCATGAGCAAGCAAGTTGGATGCACACCCACTAGTTTTCCTTTTGAGCTTTCACATACTTATAGCTCTAGTGCATCCTTTGTATGGCAATCCCTACTCATTCACATTGATATCTATTAATGGGCATCTCCATAGCCTATTGATACGCCGAGTCAGTGTGACCATCTCCTCCTTTTTGTCTCACAACCACCACCACACTCTATTCCACCTATAGTGCTATATCCATGGCTCGCGCTCATGTATTGCGTGATAGTTATAAAAAGTTTGAGAAAGTAAGAGTAAAAAAACAATTACTTGGCCAATTCCGGGGTTGTGCATGATTTACATTAGTTGTGTGAGGATGATGGAGCAGAGCCAGACTATATAATTTTGTAGGGATAACTTTCTTTGCCCTTGTTATTTTGAAAGTTCATGATTACTTTGCTAGTTTGCTTGAAGTATTACTGTTTTCATCTCAATAGCAAACTATTGTTTTGAATCTTACGGATCTGAACATTCATGTCACGTGAAAAAAGTTGCAAAGGACAACTATGCTAGGTAGCATTCCACATCAAAAATTCATTCTTTATCACTTCCCTACTCGAGGACGAGCAGGAGTTAAGCTTGGGGATGCTTGATACGTCTCCAACATATCTATAATTTTTGATGGTTTCATGCTATTATCTTGTCAAACTTTGGATGTTTTGCATGCCTTTTATATATTTTTTGGGACTAACTTATTAACTCAGTGCCAAGTGCGAGTTCCTGTTTTTTCCATGTTTTTGACCCCTTTTAGAGGAGATTTTGAAACGGAGTCCAAACGGAAGAAAATCCCCGAAAAGATTTTTTCTGGAATGGAAGAAGATCGGGAAGCTTGGGAGCCAAGGCAGGTGAGCCTCAGGGGCCCCACAAGCCCCCATCCCGCAGCCAGGGGGAGGCCGCGCCATCCAGGCTTGTGGGCCCCCTGGACGCCCTTTGCCCTAGGTCTTTCGCCTATATATTCCCATAAATTCCGGAAAAAATCAAGAGATCATCGCAATCACTTTTCCGCCGACGCAATCTTCTGTCTCTGCAAGATCCCATCTGGGGCACGTTCTGGTGCCCTGTCGGAGGGGAGATTCGGACACGGAGGGCTTCTTCATCAACACCATGACCTCTCCGGTGATGCGTGAGTAGTTCACCATAGACCTATGGGTCCATATCTAGTAACTAGATGGCTTCATCTCTCTCTTGGATCTTCAATACAAAGTTCTCCATGATCTTCATGAAGATCTATCCGATGTAATCTTCTTTTGCGGTGTGTTTGTCGAGATTCGATGAATTGTGGATTTATGATCAGATTATCTATGAATCTTATTTGAGTTTCTTCTGATCTCTCTTATGCATGATTTCATATCCTTGTAATTCTCTTCGAGTAGTGGGTTTTGTCTGGCCAACTAGATCTATGATTCTTCCAATGGGAGAAGTGCTTGGTTTTGGGTTCATACCGTGTGGTGACCTCACCAAGTGACAGAAGGGGTAGTGAGGCATGCATCGTGTTGTTGCCATCAAGGGTAAAAAGATGGGGTTTTCAACATTGGTTTGAGATTAGCCCTCTACATCATGTCATCTTGCTTAAAGCGTTACTCTGTTCGTCATGAACTCAATACACTAGATGCATGCTGGATAGCGGTCGATGTGTGGAGTAATAGTAGTAGATGCAGAAAGTATCGGTCTACTTGTCTCGAATGTGATGCCTATATGTATGATCATTGCCTTAGATATCGTCATGACTTTGCGCGGTTCTATCAATTGCTCAGCAGTAATTTGTTCACCCACCGTAACACTTGCTATTTTGAGACAAGCCTCTAGTGAGCACTATGGACCCGAGGGTCTACTCCACACCATATTTTCAGCCTTACACTTTTTACTTCGTTGCACTTTCCGCCTTCAGATCTCACTTTGCAAACAATCTTGACGGGATTGACAGCCCTTTGAAGCGTTGGGTGCAAGCTTGTTTGTGTTTGCGCAGGTACTCTGGACTTGACGATACCCTCCTTCTGGATCGATACCTTGGTTCTCAAACTGAGGGAAATACTTACTGCTCCTGTGCTGCATCACCCTTTCCTCTTCAAGGCAAAAACCAACGCAAGCCCAGCCTTTGTCAACGTGTCAATTTCTGGCGATGTTGTCTGTGGGATAGCAGCCTACGCGAGCGGTCGAAGACTAGGTGATCACTAAGTGATCCTGAACACCTACTTACGTCAAGCATAACCCCACCGTGTTCCCGATCAAAGAGAGGTCTTCGAATGGGACAGTCAAGGTTACGCACATGGTTGGCAGTTTTATTAGAGTTAGTTCAAGTTATCTATAACCGGATGTTAACAAATAACCCATGTTGACACATAACCGTGGGCACGGCTTTCCGAAAGATTAAACCGTGCAGGGGTACTTCAACTAGTCCATCACAAACGGTCACGGGCCGCAAAGTAATCCTCTATCACGAATCTCGTGATCTCATCGGATTCCATAGAGGAACACCTCAACTCTGGGGAGAACAAAAGCTTCACCGGGATTCCTATACGCAAGATATATCGCTAAGGTAAGACAAGACTAGCAGGACCTCCCGTCGTGTCGACGACCCCGAAAAGAGCGGCGTATCTCAGTCTCACGACACGAGGGATGAGCTAGACGTCGGGATGGCTAAACCACTGGGTGACCAGGGGGCCCCGGACATCGCTCAGGTGGGACCAACACTCATGAGGAGCACTGGCCCGGGTTGTTCATTAAAATCCTCGGGGTAGCTATTACCTATGCAAATTATTATTAGGTGATTAGCAAATTAAAACCAATGTTGGGTCCTGCCAGACAAGTCTTAACACTATACGATTTATCAAGGGGGTCCCCATAACAACCCCTAACGTGGTAGGAGCGATCAGTTATGGAAACAAACACCGGTAGCCGGAAACTAAGGCGGCAATAATGGAACAAATCACCCAGCAAAAGGCTAGGCCTTCCATCATTTACCAAGTATATATGTGCATTAATTAAATAGCAGTTTAATCATAATGATATCAAAATACTCATGTTATCACATGAGACAGCTGGCACCTGCAACTAGCAAAGCTATCATTAGAAGTTGAGCAAGCCTACTTAGCCATACAACATTAGCTAGGAGGGGAAGGTGTTTGGGTTTCATGGAAATATCAGGAGACAATTATATCAAGTGGTAGGCAGCGAGCATATATCATAGGAAACGCGATTCTAAACATAACAAAGCTAGATACGGTATCAAGGTCACGGTCATCTTGCATGTGATGTCTTCAGCTTGGAACTACTCTTGTTCGTCCTGCACGTACTCTCCAGAATCCACGTACTCGCTCTCCGATCCCGGTGCTACCCAAGATAAAAATAACAGCCAATGAACACCCACACAACATGATGCAACAAACACTTGATGCATGAGATGAGAATGAAGCATGCATCTCTATTCTAGTCATTTGCATATGCATGAGAAGAGAAGATAAACTTCTGGACAGAACTTCACTCTAAGCTATCATTACATGCATGAATATGACATGAACAGGCGCATCACAAGAAAACGATGCAAAAACATATAAAGAACATTGAGAACGGAGCTACGGATCAACCGGAAACTACGAAACAAGATATGGAGTCCTACGTATCAATTCCACCACAAGCACACTCCAATGGCACACTTGTGGTATTCCCTTGTTGCCACATGATCAAACAAACAAATATAGGTGGGGTGGTGCAAAGAAACTCACCACACCACCAACAATACTATTACAAGCTTCAAAACAACTAAAACATGCAATCTGTCCTAAACAGCATCATAGCAGTTTGTGAACAACATGCAAAGCACCACCAGCCACCCAAATGTACCAAACAAGATTTGTGGCAAAAGCTATTCAAAAGCTCTACAATCCTGAGCAAGATGATAATACAAAGAAGTCACACACAGGAAGATCTACACGTCCTAACTTGGACAAAAATAACAGATTTCAGGGACTTAGTGAAAATCTCAGATTTTCACCAGCTTCTTATCTTCTCAAGCATTTTGACAGCCCCCAAAAGGATATATACAGGAAGAAAAAGTGCATGAAATTTAACAGAGAGCTAGACAAACACAAAAGCTCCAACTCTCTAGTTGATTGCAAGGGCTGATTCCCAACACATGAGCTTTTGCAACCACAACAACAAGGGAAGAAAATAACAACAGTTTCTCAGACTTAGTGAAAATCACAGATTTTCACCAACCTGACAATTCCAGCCACATGTCAACTTTGACAAGGCACAACTTGCACATACAAACTCCTAAGGATAAAACAAAACTACCATGTTGTAGAGGGGTTTACCCACTACTGCCACATCAAGGATTGATCCTCATAGGATCAACACACCACATGGCACCAAGCTCTAAACATAGCATCAAGACAAAAAAAGGACATTTCTAGAAATTGCCGCAAAGTGAAATCTGAGGCCACCAATGGATTCCTTGGAAGATTATATCCCAAAAACATATATAATATCTATGTACTTGCATACAACATGAAGACACAAAGCTGAAAGGAAAAAACTACATGGAATCCTATAGTCTCAAATAGTGCCATATCACATGTGGTACCACTATTTCATCACCTACACATGCACTTGCTCACACCCACAACTCCAATGGTGAACATGAGGGTTGGACCTCATGTATTTGTGACATAGCACATCACCACACACACTCTCATACAACCATGCATGCACACACTAGCACCTACACATGCTAGTTCTAATACACACACATACATACACTCACACAAGCTACCAATAACACACACTCACACATGCTAGGAGTTCAAAGGAACTCCCCATGCTCACTAAGGCAAAAACCATGCCTTGGTCATGTGTGTGTCATACACGCACATGCACCTCACTACACTCACACACATGCACCCACATGGATACATACACACAAATTCCTTCCTACACATGCACACAAGGCAAAAATGAAGTGAAAGCTATTGGTTGTGATCTTAGGCACAATTATATTGCTGCCCAAGCAATGCAACATCACACACCACTTCAAACAGCAAAAGAAGGAAATAAAAAAAAGGTGGCTTGGATTCGAACCCAAGACCTGCTAGCCACAGCAAACATACACTACCACTGCACTACTACCCCTCGGATCGACAGAATAGAGGGAGCTACCAGGGTAAGCTTCCCTATTGCTACTGTACCAAAAAAACAAACAACAAATGGTGCGCTTGCGGGGGCTCGAACCCACGACCTACGTGAAGCAAAATCACCCTACTGCCACTTTGCTACTCGATCGATTGTTACTACACAGGGGGAGGTAACTCTCTTAGGAATACCCCCTGCTTCTCCTACCACGCGACGGCGACCGGAACAGGGGAGGGTCACCACCGGAGCTACGCTACAAATTGGGCTACGGGCACTCGCGGGGAGGAAGGGGGACTCACGATGGATCCATTTCACACCTAAACATGACGAGAGGCGCTCTGCAGCTTCGGCTCGACGAGCACGGCTGCACCGGCGACAGAGAGGAACTACGGCGCGCAACTACGACCCTATGCGAGATCTACTTACAGGGGAACGGGACGGAGGCTCCTCACCCATTGGTCGAGGAGGACGCGCTTGACGAAGAGTAAGAAGGGATCGACGAGGAAGAAGCCGCTGCGGAAGAAGTGGTCGGAGCAGAGGAGGAAGAAGGGGTCGTCGTCGACGTCGTGGAAGCAGAGGCGATCGATGTCTCCTAGCTGCGGGGACGGACTCCCCTGGTACTCCGCGTGCTCTTGGATCGCTTGGAGAGGAAGAAGAGGGACGGCATCGACGGCGGCGACCTCAACAGGGGTCGGCCATGGCGGAGGAGAATCTCGGTCGCCTTCTGTCAACACCAGGGAGAGGGAGGAGGAAGATGGAAAGCAGGTGGCGGTGGCTAGGAGGAACCCTAGAACAGGGCACGCACGCAGAGGGATATATAGGGGTCGAGGGGGGCCACCTCAACGTCCGTGAAGCCACGGCGTCGTCCCTCTCTCTCGCCCTCTCTCTCTCTCTCTGAATGTCTGACGGAAAGCAGTCCCAAGGAGGAAGACGGCGTCAACAGGAGAGGAACGGGGAGTGGGCTACCGCGCGAGAGAATAAGGAGATGTGCCAGCGAGGGGAGAAGGCCCACTCGGCTGGCACCAGATAACAGAAAAGGATCCCCCTGGGAATTCATATTTTAAAACAAAACAGAAACAACAAAATGCACAAGGCAAAATCAGTTGGCCCAAAAATAAAACAAAAATGTCCCCTGACATAAGTGAATTATGCCACATTTAATGAAAATGAAAAGGGGAATTATTGAGCAACTAAAATAATCACCAAACAGATTTATCAAATCTTTTTTAGAAGTTTTAACAGAAAGAAATAAAGTTTTCCAAACCCCTCTTTCACATCTCCACACTTACAAAAATAAGCACTAAAAGGCCAACATTTAAAAACCAGAAAAGGAGCAAGTAAAACATGAGCTCAAAGAATTAAAGAAGAAGGGTTTTGTTGAAACCTAGTTTTGGAAGAACAAGCCAAGTTGAAACCTAAGCTTGCACATCACTTCACACACCACACATAAGATCAACACCACAACAACAACCATAGTATGTATGCTATGGATGCATGAATGCAAAAGGGAAAGACAAGACATGAGCACATGAAATAACACATGAAATGATACTCCATAGAATGACATCATGGACCCACACATGGCAAGGTTCCAAATATGGCAAGGTTGGACTTGGGGCATTACAAACTCTCCCACACTACAAGAAGATCTCGTCCCGAGATCTAGGACTGAAAGAACTCTGGGAATTCGGAACGGAGGTGATCCTCGCATTCCCAAGTGGCCTCTTTATCGGAATGATGTGACCACTGCACCCTGAGAAACTTGATTGACTTGTTGTGGGTCTTGCGCTCAGACCTCTCGAGAACTGCAACTGGATGCTCACGATAGGATACGTCAGGTTGAAGGTCGATATCTTGAAGATCAACTGTGCGCTCGGGAGTCTTGAAGCATCTCCCGAGCTGAGAGACATGGAACACGTCATGCACATTTGCGAAGTTTGAAGGGAGCTCAAGCTGATACGCAAGGTCGCCTCTCTTGCCAACAACTCTGAAAGGACCAACGAAACGAGGAGCAAGCTTTCCTTTGATGCCAAAACAGTGGGTGCCCTTCATATGAGACACCTTGAGATAGACAAAGTCATCGAACTCATAAGACATGTCACGATGCTTGCTATCATAGTAGCTCTTCTGACGGGACTGCGCTGCTCTGAGATTATCCCGAATGACCCAACACATCTCTTCTGCTTCTTCGATCAAGTCATTCCCTAGAATCTAACGCTCGCCGGTCTCTGACTAGTTGAGCGGGGTAGGGCACTTCCTACCATAGAGAATCTCAAACGGAGCTTTGCCTGAACTAGCTTGATAACTGTTGTTATACAAGAACTCAGCAAAAGGTAGGCAGTATTCCCACTTCATGCCAAAAGAAATGACACAGGCTCTCAGCATATCCTCAAGGACCTGATTGACTCTCTCCACTTGCCCACTAGTCTGAGGATGAAAAGCTATGCTGAATGGTATCTTCGTCCCCATCGCAGACTGAAAAGAGTCTCAGAACTTGGAAGTGAAGATACTTCCGTGATCCGAAGAAATCAGCATAGGCACGCCGTGCAAAGACACTATCCTCGAAGTGTACAGCTCTGCAAGCTGAGCTGCTGAGATGGATTCCTTGACTGGAAGAAAATGAGCCACTTTGCTCAACGTGTCGATGACGACGAAGATGGCATCGTTACCCTTCTTGGACTTCGGAAACCCGGTGACGAAATCCATCTCAATATGGTCGAACTTCCACTCGGGAATGGGCAATGGATGCAAAAGACATGCTGGACGTTGATGCTCTGCTTTCACCCTTCGTCATACATCACATTCATTTACGAACTGAGCAATCTCACGCTTCATGCGAGTCCACCAGAAGGTCTGTTTCAAGTCTTGATACATCTTGGAACTTCCTGGATGTATAGAGAACAGAGAGTTATGAGCTTCTTCCATGATAACCTTTCTGAGATCACCTTTCGGAACGAAAATACGATCCTCAAAGAATAATGTGTCTCTGGCATCAACAGTGAAGCACTTATATTTGGGAACTCCCTTTGCCAAGCCAATCTTAACTTTCTTCACCATTGCATCAAGAAGTTGCGTTGCTCGGACCTCGTCTTCCAAGGTAGGAGAGATCTGAAGATTTGCAAGAAATCCCTAAGGTACTAACTGAAGGTTGAGCTTTCTGAAAGATTCACAAAGGTCGGGCTGGAGATGCTTCAGAATGAGACTGTTGAAGTAAGCATTCCTGCTCAAAGCATCTGCCACGACATTAGCTTTGCCTAGAGTGTACTCAACGCTCGGATTAATCTTGGAGCATTTCCACCCAATGAGTTTGCCGAAGATTGAGGTAAGGCTGGGTGAAGATGTACTTGAGACTCTTGTGATCGGTGAACACTTCAACCTTTCGCTCCAACAAGAGGTGTCTCCAAGTCATCAGAACATGTACCACTACCGCCAACTCAAGATCATGAGTGGAGTAATTCTTCTCACTTGGCTTCAACTGCCTCAAGGTATAAGCCACCACTTTCTTGTCTTGCATCAACACAGCACCAAGACCTTGAAGAGAGGCATCGCAGAACACTTGGTAAGGTTTGGCGTCATCAGGAGGAACCAAGACTGGAGTAGAGGTGAGCTTTTCTTTGAGTGTGTCGAAATCCAACTGACACTCTGGAGACCAGACATACTTCACACCCTTCTGAAGAAGACTTGAGAGAGGCTTAGCAATCTTGGAGAAGTTCTCAATGAATTTTCTACAGTAGCTTGCAAGCCCGAGAAAGCTTCGATGCTGCTTCACATTTTGTGGAGGCTCCCACTCAACAATGGCATGCACCTTCGACGAATCAACTTTGATGCCCTCGGCAGAGATGATGTGCCCAAGGTAGACAACTTCTTTCAACCAGAACTCACATTTGGAAAACTTGGCATAGAACTTATGCTCTCTCAGCTTATCAAGCACCAGCCTGAGATGTTCTTCATGCTCTTCCTCAGTTTCTGAAAAGACCAGAATATCATCGAGATACAGCAAGACGAATTCATACTTGAATGGGGAGAAGATATAATTCATCATTCGAGAGAAGGTCGGTGGAGCATTTGCCAGACCAAAAGACATCACTGTATACTCATACGAGCCAAAGCTTGTCCTGAAAGAAGTCTTTGGAATATCCTCTTCGCGAATGCGAATCTGATGATAACCCATCCTGAGATCGAGCTTTGAGAATATCTTAGCCCCTTTCAATTGCTCGAACAACTCATTGATGTTAGGAAGTGGATACTTGTTTCTGATTGTCTTCTTGTTCAATGGACGGTAATCGATACACAATCGGTCTGTGCCATCCTTCTTCTTGACAAAAAGCACTCCACGGCCCCAAGGAGATGAACTTGGTCTGATCAGACCCAGACGCTCCTGCTCATCGAGTTGTCTCTTTAGCTCCTTCAGCTTTCTGGACCCAATTTGTACGGTTGTTTGCACACAGGCTCAATACCCGGTTCAAGCTCAATAACGAACTCAACTTCTGGGTGCGGAGGCATTCCTGGCAGTTCTTCTGGAAACACATCTTCATATTCGCAGACCACTGGGACTTGCGAAATTGGAGAAATCTCACCCTTATCATTCAAGGAAAATAGACAGATTGTGTCATTGCACGCTGCGAAGATAATCACATCCTCCGAAGAGTGAGTTAGCTTCACTTCTTTAGCTTCACAATCAATAGATGCCTTGTTCATGGCCAACCAGTCCATACCAAGGATCAAATCAATGTCAGACTTGCCAAGAACAATAGGAGACACCAGAAAAGTATAATTACCCATCTTGACAGAGACATCTGGGTCTCGAGTACTAGCATGCATGAACTTGCCCGGAGAAACTACTAACAACGGTCTAGGAAGCTCTTCGACATGAAAATTATGCTTCGATGCAAATGGAATGGAGAGGAACGAATGCGAAGCACCAGAATCAAACAAAACCTTAGCAGGAATATCATTAACGAGGAGATTACCCATAATCACGTCTGACGAGTTTTCTGCTTTAGCTGCATTCACCATATTGACACTAGCAGACTTGGGGTTGAACTTCACTATAGCATTGCTTGGAGGTTTGCCTGGAGGAGGAGGCGGAAGACGCGGCTGAGAAGTGCACTTGTTGGCATAGTGACCCTTCTGCCCACACTTGTGACAAGTAACATCTGTCGGCTGACGGTACTGTGTCTGACGAGTCCCTTGCTTCTGCTGCTGAAACCTCTGCTGGAAAGCTGGGTTGGGTGGGTGGGAAGAACCACGGCCACGTGATTGCTTGAACTGTTGCGTGTGCCGAGGAGGAGGAGGAGACACCCAATATTTATGTTGCTTCTGAACCACCTGAGTTGAGGAAGATGAGCTGGAATCTCTGAAACGCTTCTTCGAACTCTCCACCCTGAGCAACGCTGCCTCGGCCCTGAGAGCCAAGTTGTAGAACTTATCGAACTCCTTGGGATAGTGCAAAGCGAGGGCTAGCTACAAATCCTCTTTCAGACCACCTCTGAACTGATAGATCTTGCTCTTCTGATCTGGAATGTCCTGCAAGGCATATCGGGCTAGCTCATGGAACTCGGCGTTGTACTTGTACACGGAGTTACCACCTTTCTTCAAGCGCCGGAACTTCTCACGAATCTCCTCCACAAAGCTAGACGGGATATAGTGGGACCTGAAGTCTCTGCGGAACTCATCCCAAGTGATCACTCTGGCACGCCTGGAATCCTTCAACTGCTGCCACCAGATCGATGCTTGCCCCTTCAGCTGGAATGTTGCAAACTTGACAAAATCCTCTGGAAGGACATTGCTGCACTTAAAGTGTTTTTGTTCATGTCCTGAATCCAATCCTCAGCGTCAAACGGCTGATCACACGAAGTGAAGGTCTTCGGCTGATTTGCCAGGAATTAACTCAGATTAGCAAACTGATGACCACCATGGTTGAAGTTGCCTTGCTGCTGATTAGTCCTCTCCTGCAACAGCTGGATCAGCATCTGAGTGTTTGCATTTGTAGCAGCCATCACCGCTTGCCAAGCCTTTGGAGGAGGAGGCGGCGGCGGAGGAGGTGGTGGCGGCATCTCAGCACCCTCATGACCTGGATTCTGACGAGTTGGTGGAGCCATCCTGAAGACGGACAACACATTAGCCCACAGAATAATATTGAAGGTAAAGCTGAATCAAAAAGGCAGGAATATCTGAACAGGAATATAGCAATTGCACTCAAACAAAATAGTAAGAATGCTTCCTCAAAGTGACTGTCGACAAAATTCTGATTAAGACCACTTGCAAACCAAGTATGACCTAGAACTGCTCGGAACAAACGTATGATCGAGATTTCATCCGATATCTTCGTGGATATGATCGCACGGGCTCGAATTTAAAGTAGCCATCCTGTGCAAGGTAGTGCACATGACTTACGAAGCATACCCGAGTCGTAGCAAGCTACAAGGACTCTTTAAGACACAACGAGAACCGTTGTAAGACGGCCGTGAAAAACATACTCACTGAATGTCCAATCCCAACCTCACATCATGCATATGTAGGAAGATTGTCCTATAAGTCACTACTTGATATCCCACCTATGAATTCCCGAAATATCTGGTCATGCAATCTGGTACACGGATACAAGGAGTAATATTTCACACAACTCCTATACTAACCCATCCAATGTATCACATCCGTCAACACATAACCAGAATCTCGGACATTCATCTACTACAGACCCTCGTGATCACAATGATACAAAGTATGGCAGTACTCCCGAACAATCTGCACCAGTACTGGGGACATCGGGGTTATCTCCCCACTACTAGTATTGAAGAAATTATGAACATCCTTCGTTCTGAGATACTCAGAAATCTGAATGATGGCGATGTGCACAAGAATCCCCTGGAGCTCAACTCCCCGGAAGAAATCAAGGCAGACAGGAGGCACCAAGATAGAACTCCGTCACATCGATATCATATAGATTTCAAAATACCCGCGTGATCCTAAAAAAATTTGAGTGAGAAGATGAGTAGAATTAAGATTTCCTAAGTCGAGAACCTCACCAGAGCATGGAAGAGGAGAAAAAGAAACCTACTCTCCGATATAACTAAGACTCAAAACATCTTACTAGACTCGAGTCGGCCAAGTACGATCACACAAAGGCTCCTATGGTCATACGGCTCTGATTACCAACTTGTAATGACTAAGATGTTGTCCTTTCCTATTTAGAGCGCGATGCCCCAAAAGGGAAAGAAGCGCATCTAAGCGTTTCGCAAGCGAGATAAACATAGCACATACATAATTTAAGATTGACAAATTGGGCATTATTTGCCCTCTCACATAGATAATATCAGAGTTACATCCACACATTTATTTAGACAAGCTAGTTTCGCTACAGACTACATAACACAAGAAAAGGCTATGAAATCCCGCATGCTCGCCCACGATCACAACCACAGCCTCAGTCTTCTGGATAGTTCACGTACAGGCGGTCGTTCTCCTCATCGTACTGCCACGCCAGCTGCGTGCCATCTGGATCACCTACATCAGACGTACCGGTACCTGTTGGGGTGTTGAAGTAATCTGTGAGCCACGGGGACTCAGCAATCGATGAACACCTACTTACGTCAAGCATAACCCCACCGTGTTCCCGGTCGAAGAGAGGTCTTCGAATGGGACAGTCACGGTTACGCACACGGTTGGCAGTTTTATTAGAGTTAGTTCAAGTTATCTATAACCGGATGTTAACAAATAATCCATGTTGCCACATAACCGTGGGCACGGCTTTCCGAAAGATTTATCCCTGTAGGGGTGCTCCAACTAGTCCATCACAAACGGTCACGGGCCGCAAAGTAATCCTCTATCACGAATCTCGTGATCTCTTCGGATTCCTTAGAGGAATACCTCAACTCTGGGGAGAACCAAAGCTTCACGGGGATTCCTATATGCAAGATATATCGCTAAGGTAAGACAAGACTAGCAGGACCTCCCGTCGTGTCGACGACCCCGATAAGAGCCGCGTATCTAAGTCTCAGGACACGATGGATGAGCTAGACGTCGGGATGGCTAAACCATTGGGTGACCAGGGGGGCCCCGGACATCACTGAGGTGGGACCAACACTCATGAGGAGCACTAGCTCGGGTTATTGTTTAAAATCCTCGGGGTAGCTATTCCCTATGCAAATTATTATTAGGTAATTAGCAAATTAAAACCAATGTTGGGTCCTGCGGGACAAGTCTTAACACTATGCGATTTATCAAGGGGGTCCCCATAACAACCCTAAACGTGTTAGGATCGATCAGTTATGGAAACAAACACCGGTAGCCGGAAACTAAGGCGGCAATAATGGAACAAATCACCCGGCAAAAGGCTAGGCCTTCCATCATTTACCAAGTATATATGTGCATTAATTAAATAGCAGTTTAATCATAATGATATCAAAATACTCATGTTATCACAGGAGATAGCTGGCACCTGCAACTAGCAAAGCTATCATTAGAAGTTGAGCAAGCCTACTTAGCCATACAACATTAGCTAGGAGGGGAAGGTGTTTGCGTTTCATGGAAATATCAAGAGGCAAAGTTATCAAGTGGTAGGCAGCGAGCATATATCGAAGGAAACGTGATTCTAAGCATAACAAAGCTAGATACGGTATCAAGGTCACTGTCATCTTGCCTTTGATGTCTTCAGCTTGGAACTGCTCTTGTTCGTCCTGCACGTACTCTCCAGAATCCACGTACTCGCTCTCCGATCCCAGTGCTACCCAAGATAAAAATAACAGCCAATGAACACCCACACAACATGATGCAACAAACACATGATGCATGAGATGAGAATGAAGCATGCATCTTTATTCTAGTCATTTGCATATGCATGAGAAGAGAAGATAAACTTCTGGACAGAACTTCACTCTAAGCTATCATGACATGCATGAAGATGACATGAACAGGTGCATCACGATAAAACGATGCAAAAACATATAAAGAACGTTGAGAACGGAGCTACGGATCAACCGGAAACTACGAAACAAGATATGGAGTCCTACGGATCAATTCCACCACAAGCACACTCCGATGGCACACTTCTGGTATTCCCAGGTTGCCAAATGTGCCAAACAAGATATGTGGCAAAAGCTATTCAAAATCTCTACAAGCGTGAGAAAGAAGATAATACAAAGGAGTCACACACAGGAAGATCTATAGGTGCTAACTTGGACAAAAATAACAGATTTCAGGGACTTAGTGAAAATCTCAGATTTTCACCAGCTGCTTATGCTCTGAAGCATTTTGACAGGCCCCAAAAGGATATCTACGGGAAGTAAAAGTGCATGAAATTTAACAGAGAGCTAGACAAACAAAAAATCTACAACTCTCTAGTTGATTGCAAAGGCTGATTCCCAACACATGAGCTTTTGCAACCACAACAACAAGGGAAGAAAATAACAGCAGTTTCTCAGACTTAGTGAAAATCACAGATTTTCACCAAGCTGACAATTCCAGCCACATGTCAACTTTGACAAGGCACAACTTGCACATACAAACTCCTAAGCATAAAACAAAACTACCATGTTGTAGAGGGGTTCACCCACTACTGCCACATCAAGGATACATCCTCATAGGCTCAACACACCACATGGCACCAAGCTCTAAACATAGCATCAAGACAGAAAAATGACATTTCGACAAAGTGCCCCAAAGTTAAATTTGAGTCCATCAATGGATTCCTGGGAAGATTCTACCCCAAAAACATATATAATATCTAGGTACTTGCATACAACATGAAGACACAAAGCTGAAAGGAAAAACTACATGGAATCCTATAGTCTCAAATAGTGCCATATCACATATGGTACCACTATTTCATCACCTACACTTGCACTTGCTCACACCCACAACTCGAATGGTGAACATGAGGGTTGGATCTAACGTATGTGTGCCATAGCACATCACCACACACACTCACATACAACCATGCAAGCACACACTAGCACCTACACGTGCTAGTTCTAATACACACACATACATACACTCACACAAGCTACCACTAACACACACTCACACATTCTAGGAGTTCAAAGGAACTCCCCATGCTCACTAAGGCAAAAACCATGCCTTGGTCATGTGTGTGTCATACACACACATGCACCTCACTACACTCACCCACATGCACCCACATGGATACATACACACACATTCCTTCCTACACATGCACACAAGGAAAAAATGAAGTGAAAGCTATTGGTTGTGATCTTAGGCACAATTATATTGCTGCCCAAGAAATGCAACATCACACACCACTTCAAACAGCAAAAGAAGGAAATAAAAAAAGTGGCTTGGATTCGAACCCAAGACCTGCTAGCCACAGCAAACATACACTACCACTGCACTACTGCCCCTCGGCTCGCCAGAACAGAGGGAGCTACCAGGGTAAGCTTCCCTGTTGCTACTGTACTAGAAAAACAAACAACAAAAGGTGTGCTTGTGGGGGCTCGAACCCACGACCTGCGCGAAGCAAAATAACCCTACTGCCACTGCGCTACTCGATCGATTGTTACTACACAGGGGGAGGTAACTCTCTTAGGAATACCCCCCGTGCTTCTCCTACCACGTGACGGCGACCGGAACAGGGGAGGGTCACCGCCAGCTCTACGCTACAAATTGGGCTACGGGCACTCGCGGGGAGGAAGAAGGACTCGCGGTGGATCCATTTCACACCTAAACACGACGAGAGGCACTCTACGGCTTCGGCTCCAGAAGCACGGCGGCGCCGGCGACACAGAGGAACTACGGCGTGCAACTACGGCCCTATGCGAGATCTACTGACAGGGGAACGGGAAGGAGGCCGGCTGCTCACCCACTGGTCGAGGAGGACGCGCTTGACGGAGAGGAAGAATGGATCGATGAGGAAGAAGCCGTTGCGGAAGAAGTGGTCGGAGCAGAGGAGGAAGAAGGGGTCGTCGTCGACGTCGTGGAAGCAGAGGCGATCGACGTCTCCTAGCTGCAAGAATACTTAGCGTGCTCTTGGATCGCTTGGAGAGGAAGAAGAGGGACGGCATCGACGGCGGCGACCTCAACAGGGGTCGTCCATGGCGGAGGATAAGCTCGGCCACCTTCTGTCGACACCAGGGTGAGGGAGGAGGAAGATGGAAAGGAGGTGGCGGCGGCTAGGAGGAACCCTAGAACAGGGCACGCACGCCGAGGGATATAGAGGGGTCGAGGGGGGGCTCGATGTCCGTGAAGCCACGGTGTCAGCCCTCTCTCTCGCTCTCTCTCTGAATGTCTGACGGAAAGCTGGCACAAGGAGGAAGACGGCGTCAATAGGAGAGGAATGGGGAGTGGGATACCGCGCGAGAGAATAAGGAGCTGGGCCAGCGAGGGGAGAAGGCCCACTCGTCTGGCACGAGATAACTGAAAAGGATCCCCGTGGGGATTCCTATTTTAAAACAAAACAGAAATAAGAAAATGCACAAGGCAAAATCAGTTGGCCCAAAAATAAAACAAAATGTCCCCTGACATAAGTGAATTATGCCACATATAATAAAAATGAAAAGGGGAATTATTGAGCAACTAAAATAATCACCAAACAGATTTATCAAATCTGTTTTAGAAGTTTTAACACAAAGAAATAAAGTTTTCCAAACCCCTCTTTCACATCTCCACACTTACAAAAATAAGCACTAAAAGGCCAACATTTAAAAACCAGAAAAGGAGCAAGTAAAACATGAGCTCAAAGAATTAAAGAAGAAGGGTTTTGTTGAAACCTAGTTTTGGAAGAACAAGCTAAGTTGAAACCTAAGCTTGCACATCACTTCACACACCACACATAAGATCCACACCACAACAACAACCATGGTATGTATGCTATGGATGCATGAATGCAAAATGGTAAGACAAGACATGAGCACATGAAATGATACTCCATAGAATGACATCATGGACCCACACATGGCAAGGTTCCAAATATGGCAAGGTTACACTTGGGGCATTACACCTCGCCTCTTGGGCCGGCCTGGTGTAGCATGCCGGGGCAGGACGAAGGGTGGTGGAGGTGGAGCAGGCTGGAGCTGGGCCTCGGTTGGCGGCAAGAGGTGGGCCAGCGGCGCACCGAGCCGATCGGGCGGGCTCCATGCATGTGGGAAGGCCGGCCCATCCAAGTGATCAATGGCGGCTAGCGATCCAGATCCCGATCTGGATCCAATCAAGGCTGGCGATCGACGGGAGAAGGCGGGGCAATGCGAAACTCGGGGAACCTGGCGGCGGGGTTGTGGCCGATGCTGGGGCGGAGGCTGGTAATGCGAATCCTGCGAGGCGGAGCTCCAGCGACGGCGGCGGGCTGCAGATCGGGGTCGTCTCGCCTGGATCGGGGCAACCCCGGCGGAGGTCGGGGGCGGCGGCCATGGCTGGCGACGGCGATGGAGGGGCGGTGCACTTCGACGAGCTCGGACGGCGGTCCGGCGAGGGCATGGGCAGGCGCGGGATGAGGGCAGCGGGAGGAGTTGCGGGGCTCGGGAGCTCCGCTCCTTCCGAGGGACGCGACGGCAGTTCGGGCCCGACGGGCGAGAACTCAGCTCGCAGGGCAGCGCAACTGGAGGTGGGTGAAGGGAGAGAGGAGGAGAGAGCTGGCGACTGGCTAGGGTTTGCTTGCTCGGATTTCGAGGAGAGGAGCTTGGCAGCCCAATATTAGGAAGTTGTGTTCTTTAAATAGGATTGGGGGTTAGGTTAGGGGAATTTTGCATCCGATTCCGACCACGCGATCGCGATCGAACGGCCCCGGACGCGGGTAGGGACTAGTCTAGGCTAGTCTACTGTGTAGAGTGGTGGTGGGCTAAGAAGTGAGGGAAGTTTGCGGCTCGGCACAATATTTTAAAACACCAAAAAACGTCCGACGATAAACGGATGACGGTGCTGCTACGGTCGACCGTTCAGGTATCAAACGGACTCCGATTGCGACAAAATTTGGCAGGCGGTCTACCAACACTATTTTAAGATCACACACCAACTTTTGACGCAATCCGAGAATACTTTTCATGCACTTTCAAAAACAATAATTTTAACGATGTCACGGGCGCGTGCGTGTGTGGTTCGTCTCGAAACAGTCAACGACAAAAATGGGGAGAACCGGCAAATAATAACAATGCAAGTTTTTTGAAAACATAACGACAACGGAGTGCCAATGCAATGTGATGATGCGCATGATGCAATGATGAATGCCACAACAAAATAATTAACACAGTGAAGACGGAATAAAAGGGGAATCTCGTGGAGCGTCGGTCTCGCGGTGTTACACCAGCCATACCTAGCAGCTCCAGACTAGAGGCCCCGAGTCCGATTTGACAGGGGTGCCCGGCGTGCCTCCTTACGCTGGAGGGGAGCGAGCGCCGACTTGGAGCGTGAGGCCCATGACACTAGCGCCGGCGCAACACCCCTCTCCACGGGGGGTGTGGTCGTGGCAGCAAGGCAGCATTGTCCTGGTGGCGCATGCCGAGGGGGTACCCGCACCAAACGTTGTTTTGGGGCAGACCACTTCTGTCGTCGACGCGGGGTTGGAAAACGTGGTCACCGAGGTCGCCCCTTCCCCAGCTGTCGAGTTCACCTCCGCGTTCGGCGGCGCGAGCGCGGCCTCTGCACTAGGTGGCGATGTAATGCCCCAATAGTGTATCTTTCCCTATTTGGAACCTTCTCTATGTGGGTCCACCTTGTCATTGAAATGAGAGCCTATGCATGTGCTATTTCATGTGTCACGTTGTTTTGTTCTTCCTTTGCATGCATGCATTCCATCCATTCCATGCTTTGTATTGTTGTTCTTGTGATGGATGTTGTGGTGTGATGTCATGTGATGATATGTGAAATACGTGAAGGTGTGGAGTAGTGTTGTTGAAAGTAGGAAGCTAGTGGATTTCAACTAGGTTTTAAAACCTTCTTCCTCTCATTTATCTCAAGCCCATTATTTTACTTGCCCCATCCCTATTTCTAAAATGTCGATGTATTAGTATGTATTGTGGTGATTGTAAGGTGTGAATTTGCTGTTTTGAAAATATGTTTTAAAGGTGCAAATATTCACAAAACAGGTCCAATAAATTCTGTTTTGTAAATATTTAATTGCTCCAAATATTTATTTTCCAATTTAATTAAATAGGTCATGATTCCTTATGACCACGGGCATTTTTGTTTTGTTTTCAGTCTTAACAGATTTGCCTTTGCTTTATTTTCTTTCTATGGTTATTTTGTAATTAGAAAACCCGAGGGGTTTTATTTTTCTTCTATCTGGCGCCAACTAGTGGGCCTCCTCCCACTAGCAGGCCCAGCTGCCTCTCTCTCTCTCTCTCTCGCGCAGCCCGTGCCGTGTAGACGCCGTTCCCGTGTCTCCTTCCTCCGTCAGGCTTCTTCAGAGAGACAAAGGCAGAGAGACGGCAGGAGACGCCGTCACGGACGTCGAGGTGCGTCCCTCGCCTCTCCTCCTCCATAAAAGCCCCCCCCCCCCTTGGTGTCCGTGCAGCCTAGGGTTCCTCTCCTTGCGCCGCCACCTCTCTCGCATCTCCTTCTCCCTCTCTGCGTCGACAACAGGTAAGGGGATCGAGCTCCTCCGCCATGGCCGCGAGCTGAGGAGGTCCTTGCCATCGCGCCCGTACACCTGCGGCCTCCCCAACACCTCGGCAAGCACGCGGGATCTTCCAGGAGTCCATTCCCGCAGCTACTTCAACGAGATCAGCCCTTCTACAACTACCTGGACGACGACGGCCTTCCTCCCGGACGATCTCCCCCGATCGGCTCCTTCCCCTTCTTCCTCTACTTCCTCTCCGACCGACACGACCACCTCGTCCAGTGGGTGAGCGAGAACCTTCCCCTCTCTTCCCTATCACCGGATCTAGCGCCTAGGGGTCGTAGCTTCATCGCCGTTCCTTCTCTGTTGCCGGCGCCGCCGTGCCTCGTCGAGCTGGTGCTATAGGTCCTCCCGAGTAGGTTTAGTTAGTGAAATGGAACCGTGGGAACTCCTATTCCCTTCCATCGACGAGTCGTTGGCTGATTTTGCCTGTAACGCCGGCGAGCACCTTCCCCTGTTCCAGCCACCGTCGGGCAGAGGATAGGCACGAGGGGGTGCTCAAGAGAGATTACTCCCCTCCTATGTTAAGATACGAAGTAGTAGCAGAGTGGTAGAGGCGTTTTGGTGGAGTGGCAGGTCGGGGGTTCGAATCCCCTCGGCGCACCTTTTGTTTTGTGATTTTTCGACACAGTAGCTATAGCAAAGAGTCTGAGAATTTGCTTGTATTTTCTTCTCTTGTTGTTGTGCTTGTAGAACTCCATGTGTTGGGAATCAGCCTTTGCTATCAACTGGCAAGTTGTAGCTTTTGTATTTGTCTAGCGCTCTGTCAATTTTCATTCCATTTGGAATCCTTTAGATATTGTTTTGGGTGCTGTCAAAATGCTTCAGAGCATAAACAGCTAGTGAGAATCTGGAATTTTCACTAAGTCCGTGAAAACTAATATTTTTGGCCAAGTTAGCAGCTGTGTAACTTCCTGTGTGTAACTCCTTTGTAGTATCTTTTTACTTGTGCTTGTAGAGATTTTGAATAGCTTCTGCCACATATCCTATTTGACACATTTGGGTGGTTGTAGGTGCTTTGCATGTAGCCCTCAAACTGCTATGATGCTGGTTGTGGCAGATTGTATAGTTTTGATGTTTTGGTGCTTGTGAGTGCATAGTTGGTGGTGTGGTGATATTCCTTGCACCACCCCATCAATTCTTGTTTGTTTTATGTCTTGGCAACCTAGAAATACCAGAAGTATGCCATTGGAGTGTCTTGTGATGGATTTGACACGTAGGACTCTATTTCTTGTTTTGTTGTTTCCGGTTGATCCGTAGCTCCGTTCGTAACGATCTTTATATGTTTTTGCATCGTTTTCACGTGACGCATCTATTCATGTCATCCTCATGCATGTCAAGATAGCTTAGAGTGCAGTTATGTCCAGGAACTTGTATTTTCTTCTCATGCTTGTGCTAGTGACTAGAATAGAGATGCATGTTCATTTTCATCTCATGCATCATATGCTTGTTGCATCTTGTTGTGTTGTTGTTCATTGGATGCTATTTTTATGTTGGGTAGCACCAGGATCGGAGAACGAGTACGTGGATCCGGAGAGTACGTGCAGGACAAACAAGAGCAGTTCCAAGCTGAGGACATCACAGGCAAGATGATATGACCTTGATTTCATCTCTAGACTTGTTATGCTAGATTCATATTTCCTTCGTCATATGCTCTCTGCCTACCACCGAAAAAATTGCCTCCTGATATTGCCATGAAACCCAAACACTTATCCCTTCCTAGCAAATCTTGAATGGCTAAGTAGGCTTCGCTGAGCTACTAATGTTAGCGTTGCTAGTTGCGGGTGCTTTGTCTCATTTGATAACATGAGTTTGATATCATTATGTTAAATCTGTTATTTAATTAATCACCTATATACTTGGTAAATAACGGAAGGCCTAGCCTTTTGCCGGGTGTTTTGTTCCGTTATTGCCGCCATAGTTACCGGCTACCGGTGTTTGATTCCATAACTGATCGCTCCTAACACGTTCGGGGTTGTTATGAGGACCCCCTTGATAAATCGTGTAGTGTTAAGACTTGTCTGGCAGGACCCAACATTGGTTTTAATCTGCTAATCACTTAATAATCTGCATAGGGAATAGCTACCCCGAGGAATTTAATCAACAACCCGGACCAGTGCTCCTCATGAGTGTTGGTCCCACCTGAGCGATGTCCGGGGCCCCACTGGTCACCCAGAGGTTTAGCCATCCCGATGTCTAGCTCATCCGTCGGGTCCTGAGACTGAGATACGCGGCTCTTATCAGGGTCGTCGACACGACGGGAGGTCCTGCTAGTCTTGTCTTACCTTAGCGATATATCTTGCATATAGGAATCCTGGTGAAGCTTTGGTTCTCCCCAGAGTTGAGGTTTTCCTCTAAGGAATCCGACGAGATCACGAGATTCGTGATAGAGGATTACTTTGCGGCCCGTGACCGTTTGTGATGGACTAGTTGGAGCACCCCTGCAGGGTTTAATCTTTCGGAAAGCCATGCCCGCGGTTATGTGGCAACTTGGAATATTTGTTAACATCCGGTTATAGATAACTTAAACATAATTCTAATAAAATTGCCAACTGTGTGCGTAACCGTGACTGTCCCCTTCGAAGATCTCTCATTGACCGGGAACACGGTGGGGTTATGATTGACGTAAGTAGGTGTTCAGGATCACTTAGTGATCAGCTAATCATCGATTGCTAGTATAGACCACCTTCAATACATGTTCTACGTAGGTTAGCCACCATATATGCTTGTGATGCTGCAACCTAAAACACTAAACCTTCCTTACCTAATAACTTGACTAGTTCTGGCACCAAGGTCATAGATTGCTGAATCCCCGTGGCTCACAGATTCCTTCACAACACCAACAAGTTAAGGTACCCCCCGAGTCAGGTGATCCCGACGGCACGCAGCTGGCATGGCAGTACGATGAGGAGAACGACCGCCTGTACGTGAACTATCCAGAAGACTGAGGTGTGGCCGTGATCGTGGGCGAGCATGCAGGGTAGCATAGCTATTTCTCATGTTTTGTAGTCCATAGTGGAACTACCTTGTTTGAATGCATGATGTAACTCTGATATTATGTATGAGATGGCAGTTGAATCCCTAAATGACATTCTGTTATTATGTATGTGCTATGTTATCGTGCTTGCGAAATGATTAGATGCGCTTCTGTCCTCTTTGGGGCCTCGTTCCCCTAAACCGGAAAGGACTGCATCTTAGTCGTTACAAGTTAGTAATCAGAGCCTTACGACCATAGGAGCCTTTATGTGATCGTACTTGGCCGAGTCGAGTCTAGTTAAATGTTTTGAGTTTTAGTAATATCGGAGAGTAGGATTCTTTTTTCTCCTCTTCCATGCTCTGGTGAGGTTCCCGACTTAGGAAATCTTAATTCTACTCCTCTTCTCGCTCAAAAAAAATTTAGGATCACGCGGGTATTTCTGAAATCTACATGATATCAATATGACGGAGTTTTGTCTTGGTGCCTCCTGTCTGCCTTGATTTCTTCCGGGGAGTTGAGCTCCATGGGATTCTTGCGCACATCGCCATCATTCAGATTTCTGAGTATCTCAGAACGAAGGATGTTCATAATTGCTTCAATAATAGTAGTGGCGAGATAACCTCGATGTCCCCAGGACTGGTGCAGATTGTTCGGGAGTACTGCCATACTTTGTATCGTTGTTATCACGAGGGTCTCTTGTAGATGAAGGTCTGAGATTCTGGTTGTGTGTTGACAGATGTGATACAGTGGACAAGTTAGTATAGGAGTTGTGTGATTATTACTCCTTGTATCCGTGTACCAGATTGCATGACAGGATATTTCGGGAATTCATAGGTGGGATATCAAGTAGTAACTTATAGGACAATCTTCCTACAGATGCATGATGTGAGGTTGGGATTCGATATTCAGTGGATAAGTTTGTTCACGGTCGTCTTACATCGGTTCTCGTTATGTCTTAAAGAGTCCTTATAGCTCGCTACGACTCGGGGATACTTCGTAAGTCATGTGCACTACCTTGCACAGGATGGCTATTGTAAATTCGAGCCCGTGCGATCTTTTCCACGAAGTTATCTGATGAAATCACGATCATATGTTTGTTCCAAGCAGTTCTAGCTCATACTTGTTTGCAAGTGATCTTAATCAGAATTTTGTCGACCGTCACTTTGAGGAAGAATTCTTACTATTTTGTTCGAGTGCAATTGCTAATATTCCTGTTCAGATATTTCTGCCATTTTGATTCTGCTATACCTTCAATTTATTTTGTGGGCTAATGTGTTGTCCATCTTCAGGATGGCTCCACCAACTCGTCAGAATCCAGGGCGTGAGGATGTGCCGCCACCACCTCCTCCTCCGGAGAATCCTCCTCCGTCGCAGCCTCCTCCTGCAAAGGCTTGGCAAGCGGTGATGGCTGCTATAAATGCAAACACTCAGATGCTGCTACAGTTGTTGCAAGAGAGGGATAATCAGCAGCAAGGCAATTTCCAGCATAGTGGCAATCAGTTTGCTAATCTGAGTCTGTTCCTGTCAAATCAGCCGAAGACTTTCACTTCTTGTGACCAGCTGTTTGAAGCTGAGGATTGGATCCGCGACATGAACAAGCACTTTGAATGCAGCAATGTTCGTCCTGAGGATTTCGTCAAATTTGCAACATTCCAGCTGAAGGGGCAAGCATCTATCTGGTGGCAACAGTTGAAGGATTCCAGAGGTGCTAGAGTGATCACTTGGGATGAGTTCTGCCCAGATCCCACTACATTCTGTCCAACTTCGTGGAGGAAATGCGTGAGAAGTTCAAGCGCTTGAAGCAAGGTGGTAACTCCGTGTACAAGTACAACGTCGAGTTCCACGAGCTAGCCCGATGCGCCTTGTAGGACATCCCTGATCAGAAGAGCAAGATTTATCAGTTCAGAGGTGGCTTGAAAGAAGATTTGCAGTTAGCTCTTCCTTTGCACGATCGTGAGGAGTTCGATAAGTTCTACAACTTAGCTCTCAGGTCTAAGGCGGCTTTGCTCAGGGTGGAGAATTCTAAGAAGCGCTTCAGAGATTCCAGCTCGTCTTCTACTCAGGTGGTTCAGAAGCAACAGAAGTTTTGGGTGTCTCCTCCTCCTCCTCGACACACGCAGCAGTTCAAGCATTCTGGCGGCCGTGGTTCTTCCCACCCACCCAACCCAGCTTTCCAGCAGAGATTCCAGCAGCAGAAGCAAGGGCCTCCTCAGACACAGTAGTGTCAGCCAGCAGATGGTACTTGTCACAAGTGTGGGCAGAAGGGTCACTATGCCAACAAGTGCACTTCTCAGCTCCGTCTATCGCTCCCTCCTCCAGGCAAACCTCCAAGCAATGCTCTAATGAAGTTTAACCCCATGTCTGCTCGAGTCAACATGGTGAATGCAGCTGAGGCAGAAAACTCATCAGATGTGATCATGGGTAACCTCCTCATTAATGATATTCCTGCTAAAGTGTTGTTGGATTCTGGTGCTTCGCATTCGTTCCTCTCCATTCCATTTGCATCCAAGCATAATGTTCATGTTGAAGAGCTTCCTAGACCATTGTCAGTAGTTTCTCCATGCAAGTTCATGCATGCTAGTACTCGTGCTCCAGATGTGTCTGACAAGATGGGCAGTTATTCTTTTCTGGCATCCCCTATTGCTCTTGGCAAGTCTGACATCGATTTGATCCTTGGTATGGACTGGTTGGCCATGAGCAAGGCATCGATTGATTGTGAAGCTAAAGAAGTGAAGCTTACTCACTCTTCGGAGGACGTGATTATATTCGCGACGCGCGGTGATACAATCCGTCTGTTCTCGTTGAATGAAAAGGGTGAGATTAATCCTATTTCGCAACTCCCAGTGGTCTGCGAATATGAAGATGTGTTTCCGGAAGAGCTGCCAGGAATGCCTCCGCACCGAGAAGTTGAATTTGTTATTGAGCTTGAACCAGGTACTGAGCCTGTGTGCAAACGACCGTACAAATTCGGTGGAGAAGAGTTGAAGGAACGTAAGAGGCAACTCAATGAGTAGGAGCGTTTGGGTTTGATCAGACCGAGCTCGGCTCCGTGGGGCTGTGGAGTTCTGTTTGTCAAGAAGAAGGATGGCATGGACCGGTTGTGTGTCGATTACCGTCCATTGAACAAGAAGACAATCAGGAACAAGTATCCCCTTCCGAACATAAATGAGTTGTTTGAGCAGTTGAAAGGGGCTACGATCTTCTCCAAGCTCGATCTCAGAATGGGCTATCAACCAATTCGCATTCGCGAAGAGGATATTCCGAAGACTGCTTTCAGGACTAGTTTTGGCTCTTATGAGTATACGGTCATGTCTTTTGGTCTGGCAAATGCTCCTTCGACATTTTGTCGATTGATGAACTACATATTCTCTCCGTTCAAAAACGACTTCGTCTTGCTTTATCTCGACGATATTCTGGTCTTTTCTGAAACTGAGGAAGATCATGAAGAACATCTTAGATTGGTGCTTGATAAGCTGAGGGAGTTCAAATTGTATGACAATTTTTCCAAGTGTGAGTTCTGCTTGAAAGAAGTCGTATATCTTGGGCACATCATCTCTGGTGAGGGCATAAAAGTTGATCTGTCGAAGGTGCAGGCCATTGTTGAATGGGAGCCTCCGCAGAATGTGAAGCAGCTTCGAAGCTTTCTCGGGCTTGCAAGCTATTGTAGAAGGTTCGTTGAGAACTTCTCCAAGATTGCTAAGCCTCTGTCAAGTCTTCTTCAGAAGGGTGTGAAGTATGCTTGGTCTCCAGAGTGTCAGTTGGCCTTCCACACACTCAAAGAGAAGCTCACCTCTACTCCAGTCTTGGTTCCTCCGGACGATTCCAAGCCTTACCAGGTGTTCTGCGACGCCTCTCTTCAAGGTCTTGGTGCAGTTCTTATGCAAGAGAAGAAAGTGGTCGCTTATACCTCCACGCAGTTGAAGCAAGCGGAGAAGAATTATCCTGTGCATGATCTTGAGCTAGCAGTTGTGGTACACGCTCTGATGACTTGGAGACACCTCTTGTTGGAACGAAAGGTTGAAGTGTTGACCGATCACAAGAGTCTCAAGTACATCTTCACTCAGCCTAACCTGAATCTCCAGCAAACTCGTTGGGTAGAAATGCTCCAAGAATTTAATCCGAGTGTTGAGTACACGCCAGGCAAAGCTAAAGTCGTGGCAGATGCTCTGAGCAGGAAGGCTTACTGCAACAGTCTCATTCTGAAGCCTCTCCAGCCTAACCTTTGTGAGTCTTTCAGAAAGCTCAACCTTCAGTTAGTACCTCAGGGATTTCTTGCAAACCTTCAGATCTCTCCTACCTTGGAAGATCAGGTCCGAGCAGCACAGCTTCTTGATGCAATGGTGAACAAAGTCAAGATTGGCGTGGCAAAGGGTCTTCCCAACTATAAGTGCTTCAGTGTTGATGCCAGAGACACGTTGTTCTTTGAGGATCATCTTGTCGTTCTGAAAGGTGATCTCAGAAAGGTAATCATTGAAGAAGCTCATAACTCCTTGCTCTCAATATATCCTAGAAGCTCCAAGATATATCAGGACTTGAAACAGACCTTCTGGTGGACTCGCATGAAGCGTGAGATTGGTGAGTTCGTTAATGAATGTGATGTATGTCGAAGGGTGAAAGCAGAGCATCAACGTCCAGCAGGTCTTTTGCATCCTTTGCCCATTCCCGAGTGGAAGTTTGATCATATTGAGATGGATTTCGTCACCGGGTTTCTGAAGTCCAAGAAGGGTAATGATGCCATCTTCGTCGTCATCGACAAGTTGAGTAAAGTGGCTCATTTTCTTCCAGTCAAGGAATCCATTTCGGCAGCTCAGCTTGCAGAGTTGTACACTTCCAGGATAGTGTCTTTGCACGGCGTGCCTATGATGATTTCTTCGGATAGCGGAAGTATCTTCACTTCCAAGTTCTGGGACTCTTTTCAGTCGGCGATGGGCACGAAGATACGATTCAGCACAGCTTGTCATGCTCAGACTAGTGGTCAAGTGGAGCGAGTCAATCAAGTTCTTGAGGATATGCTGAGAGCCTGTGTTATCTCTTTTGGCATGAAGTGGGAAGACTGCTTGCCTTTCGCTGAATTCTCGTATAACAACAGTTATCAAGCATGTTTAGGCAAAGCTCCATGTCTCTCAGCTTCAGAGATGCTTCAAGACTCCCGAGCGCTCAGTTCATCTTCAAGACATCGACCTTCAACCCAAGCTATCCTATTGTGAGCATCCAGTTGCGGTTCTCGAGGCAATTGAGCGCAAGACCCGCAACAAGACTGTCAAATTTCTCAAAGTGAAGTGGTCACACCATTCTGATAAAGAGGCTACTTGGGAACGCGAGGATCACCTCCGTTCTGAATTCCCGGAGTTGTTTCAATCTTAGATGTCGGGTCCAGATCTTTTTGTAGTGCGGGAGACTTTGTAATGCCCCACGAGTGTATCTTTCCCTATTGGGAACCTTCTCTATGTGGGTCCACCTTGTCATTCAAATGAGAGCCTATGCATGTGTTATTTCATGTGTCACCTTGTTTTGTTCTTCCTTAGCATGCATGCATTCCATCCATTCCATGCTTTGTATTGTTATTCTTGTGATGGATGTTGTGGTGTGATGTCATGTGATGATATGTGGTATATGTGAAGTTGTGGAGTAGTGTTGTTGAAAGTAGGAAGCTTGTGGATTTCAACTACGTTTCAAAACCTTCTTCCTCTCATTTATCTCAAGCCCATTATTTTACTTGCCCCATCCCTATTTCTAAAATGCCCATGTATTAGTATGTATTGTGGTGATTGTAAGGTGTGAAATTGCTGTTTGGAAAATATGTTTTAAAGGTGCAAATATTCACAAAACAGGTCCAATAAATTATGTTTTGTAAATATTTAATTGCTCCAAATATTTCTTTTCCAATTTAATTAAATAGGTCATAATTTATTATGACCAGGGGCATTTTTGTTTTGTTTTTAGTCTTAACAGATTTGCCTTTGCTTTATTTTCTTTCTCTGGTTATTTTGTAATTAGAAAACCCCAAGGGTTTTATTTTTCTTCTATCTGGCGCCAACTAGTGGGCCTCCTCCCACTAGCAGGTCCACCTGCCTCCCTCTTGCACGCAGCCCGTGCCGTGTAGACGTCATTCCCCTGTCTCCTTCCTCCGTTAGGCTTCTTCCCACAGACACAGGCAGAGAGACGGCAACAGACGTCATCACGGACGTCGAGGCGCGTCCCTCGCCTCTCCTCCTCCATAAAAGCCCCCCCTTGGCGTCCGTGCAGCCTAGGGTTCCTCCCCTTGCGCTGCCACCTCTCTCCCATCTCCTTCTCCCTCTCTGCATCGACAACGGGTAAGGGTATCGAGCTCCTCTGCCATGGCCGCGAGCTGAGGAGGTCCTCACCGTCACGCCCGTATACCTGCGGCCTCCCCAACACCTCGGCGAGCACGCACGATCTTCCAGGAGTCCATTCCTGCAGCTACTTCGACGAGATCAGCCCTGCTACAACTACCTCGACGACGGCGGCCTTCCTCCCCGAGGATCTCCCCCGAGCGGCTCCTTCCCCTTCTTCCTCTACTTCCTCTCCGGGCGACGCGACCACCTCATCCAGTGGGTGAGCGAGAACCTTCCCCTCTCTTCCCTGTCACCAGATCTAGCGCCTAGGGGTCGTAGCATCATCGCCGTTCCTTCTCTGTCACCGGCGCCGCCGTGCCTCGTCGAGCTGGTGTTGTAGGTCCTCCCGAGTAGGTTTAGTTAGTGAAATGGAATCGTGGGAACTCCTATTCCCTTCCATCGACGAGTCGTTGGCTGATTTCGTGTGTAACGCCGGCGAGCACATTCCACTGTTCCGGCCACCGTCGGGCAGAGGATAGGCACGAGGGGGTGCTCAAGAGAGATTACTCCCCTCCTATGTTAAGATACGAAGTAGTAGCACAGTGGTAGAGGCGTTTTGGTGCAGTGGCAGGTCGGGGGTTCGAATCCCCACGGCGCACCTTTTGTTTTGTGATTTTTCAACACAGTAGCTATAGCAGAGAGCATTCCCTGCTCTCTTATCTGTTTCTGTCGAACAAGAGCACCTCAGCCAAGTGGTGTTGTTCCTGTGTTGTGACCAGGAGGTCTAGGGATCGAATCCCTCCCCTGTCCTTTTTTTCTGCATTTCTTCTCTGTTTTGGTTTGTTTACTTGCTATATTGTGATGCAGCATGCTTGTGAGGCAAGTTTTGGTTGCTAGATTTATTCCAGCAGGTGCCTAGTTAATTGCTAGCATGTGGAGTTGTTGCATGTGTAGAGATGCATGTGTAGGAATTGTGGCAAGTGTATGTGTGAATCATCTACCATATATGCATGTTTGTGTGTGTCTAGCTTGTGGGTTTTTGCACTAGCCTAGTGTGGTGCATGTGTGTGTGTTGCTCATCCTCATGGTGATGTGCTTGTGCCCTATGATGTACAAGTGTGTGTGAGTGTGTGTGTGTGTGTGTGTGGGTTCACCCCCTCCCCACATGCTTTGTGGTGTATTAGTAGTGGCTCTAATGTGTGTGTATGATATTGTGTGTGCTTGTGTGTGTGTGTCACACACATGCCCAAGGCTTGGTGTGCCTTGATGAGCACATGTGCTAACTTGTGTGTGTAGGGGTAGAAAGCATGATGTGAGTATAAGATAGTTGTGTGTTCTATTTAGCATGTGTAGGTGCTTATCATGCATGTGCTTGATGTATGTGTGTGTGTGTGGTGTGCTAAAGCACATGAGCATGAGGTCTACCCCTCAAGTGCACCATTGGTGTTGTGGACATGTGCAAGAGCATGTGCAAGTAATGAGCTAGTGGAAGCACATGTGATGATGCACTATTCACCTCTATGTGATTCCATGTAGATTTTCTTTTCAATTTTGTGCCCAATTATACTATGCAAGTACCTATGTATTATATATGTTTTTGGGGAAGAATCATCCGAGGTATCCAATGGTGGGTTTAGTTTCCACTTTGGAACACGTTCTAGGAATGTCATATTTCAGTTTTGTTCCATGTTTAGAGCTTGGTTCCATGTGATGTGATGAGCCCAAGAGGTTGATTCTTTGTTATGGCAGTAGAGGGTGAACCCCTCTACCACATGTTGGTTTTGTTTCATGCTTAGGAGTTCATGTGTGCAAGTTGTGCCTAGTCAAAGTAGGCATGTGGCTGAAATTCCAGTGTAGTGAAAATCTGTGATTTTCACAAAGTTTGAGAATCTGCTTATATTTTCTTCTCCTGTTATTGTGCTTGTAGAAGTCCATGTGTTGGGAATCAGCCTTTGCTATCAACTGGAAAGTTGTAGCTTTTGTGTTTGTCTAGATCTCTATCAATTTTCATTCCACTTGGAATCCTGTAGATATTGTTTTGGGTGCTGTCAAGATGCTTCAGAGCATAAACAGCTAGTGAGAATCTGGAATTTTCACAAAGTCCCTGAAAACTGATATTTTTTGCCAAGTTAGCAGTTATGTAACTTCCTGTGTGTAACTCCTTTGTATTATCTTTTTGCTTGTGCTTGTAGAGGTTTTGAATAGCTTCTGCCACATATCCTATTTGGCACATTTGGGTGGTTGTAGGTGCTTTGCATGTAGCCCTCAAACTGCTATGCTGCTGGTTATGGCAGATTGTATAATTTTGATGTTTTGGTGCTTGTGAGTGCATAGTTGGTGGTGTGGTGATATTTCTTGCACCACCCCATCCATTCTTGTTTGTTTTAAGTCTTGGCAACGTGGAAATACCATAAGTATGCCATTGGAGTGTGTTGTGATGGATTTGACACGTAGGACTCTATTTCTTGTTTCGTTGTTTCCAGTTGATCCGTAGCTCAGTTCGTAACGATCTTTATATGTTTTTGCATCGTTTTCGCGTGACTCATCTATTCAAGTCATCCTCATGCATGTCAAGATATCTTAGAGTGCATTTCTATCCAGGAACATGTATTTTCTTCTCATGCTTGTGCTAGTGACTAGAATAGAGATGCATGTTCATTTTCATCTCATGCATCATGTGCTTGTTGCATCTTGTTGTGCTGTTGTTCATTGGAAGCTATTTTTATGTTGGGTAGCACCGGGATCGGAGAACGAGTACGTGGATCCGGGAGAGTACGTGCAGGACGAACAAGACCAGTTCCAAGCTGAGAACATCACACGCAACATGATATGACCTTGATTCCATCTCTAGACTTGTTATGCTAGATTCACGTTTCCTTCGTCATATGCTCGCTGCCTACCACCGAAATAATTGCTTCCTGATATTTCCATGAAACCCAAACACTTATCCCTTCCTAGCAAATCTTGAATGGCTAAGTAGGCTTTGCTCAACTACTAATGTTAGTGTTGCTAGTTGCATTTGCTTTGTCTCATGTGATAACATGAGTTTGATATCATTATGTTAAATCTGTTATTTAATTAATGCACCTATATACTTGGTAAATAACGGAAAGTCTAGCCTTTTGCCGGGTGTTTTGTTCTGTTATTGCCGCCATAGTTACCGGCTACCGGTGTTTGATTCCATAACTGATCGCTCCTAACACGTTCGGGGTTGTTATGGGTGGCCCCTTGATAAATCGTGCGGTGTTAAGACTTGTGCGGCAGGATCCAACATTGGTTTTAATCGGCTAATCACTTAATAATATGCATAGGGAATAGCTACCCCAAGGAATTTAATCAACAACCCAGGCCAGTGCTCCTCATGAGTGTTGGTCCCACCTGAGCGATGTCCGGGGCCCTACTCGTCACCCAGAGGTTTAGCCATCCCGACGTCTAGCTCATCTGTCGTGTCCTGAGACTGAGATACGCGGCTCTTATCGGGGTCGTCTACACGACGGGACGTCCTGCTAGTCTTGTCTTACCTTAGCGATATATCTTGCGTATAGGAATCCCGGTGAAGCTTTGGTTCTCCCCAGAGTTGAGGTTTTCCTCTAAGGAATCCGACGAGATCACGAGATTCGTGATACAGGATTACTTTGCGGCATGTGACCGTTTGTGATGGACTAGTTGGAGCACCCCTGCAGGGTTTAATCTTTCGGAAAGCCATGGCCGCGGTTATGTCGCAACTTGGAATATTTGTTAACATCCGGTTATAGATAACTTAAACATAATTCTAAGAAAATTGCCAACTGTGTGCGTAACCGTGGTTGTCCCCTTCAAAGATCTCTCTTCGATCGGGAACACGGTGGGGTTATGATTGACGTAAGTAGGTGTTCAGTATCACTTAGTGATCAGCTAATCATCAATCGCTAGTATAGACCACCTTCAATACATGTTCTACGTAGGTTAGCCGCCATATATGCTTGGGATGCCGCAACCTAAAACACTAAACCTTCCTTACCTAATAACTTGACTAGATCTGGCACCGAGGTCATAGATTGATGAGTCCCCGTGGATCACAGATTCCTTCACAACACCAACAGGTTCAGGTACCCCCGAGTTAGGTGATCCCGATGGCACGCAGCTGGCGTGGGAGTACGATGAGGAGAACGACCGCTTGTACGTGAACTATCCAGAAGACTAAGGCATGGTCGTGATCGTGGGCGAGCATGCAGGGTAGCATAGCCATTTCTCATGTTTTGTAGTCCGTAGCGGAACTACCTTATTTGAATGCGTGATGTAACTCTAATATTATGTATGAGATGGCAGTTGAATCCCTAATTATCATTCTGTTATTATGTATGTGCTATGTTACCGTGCTTGCGAAATGCTTAGATGCGCTTCTTTCCTCTTTGGGGCCTCATTCCCCTAAACCGGAAAGGACCGCATCTTAGTCGTTAGAGGAGCGCTTGCTGCGGGAAGACCCGATTGCCTCACACTCCTTCGTGTTGTGGGTGTCCATGTTGTGAAGGGCGTAGAACATCCCACTGTCCCCTTCACACACGTCACCGCAGGGGCCTGACAGTGGCCTGAAACTGGTCTCCGGGACTCGGAGGAGCACGAGCACAGCGCGAGGCGGATCGTGCTCGGGCCACTCGGGTTGCGGACCGAGCGAGCCACCATGTTGCGGTGGAGGCGGCTCGTCGGATGAGCCTTCCTGCCTCCGACGTCGGGGCCCGAAGAGGTACCTCTAGCGCCAAGGCCCTCCTGGCGACGGTGTCGAGCTCGACGATGTGGTCCATCCAGGCATCGTACCTTGCGTCCATCGGGCAGTGGTGAAGTAGTTCGCTCGCCATGAGTAGCAGGTCCTGCACGTTCAGGTCCCACGTGAACGCAGACCGAGGCAGACGTCGCGAGGGACACAACATGGTGGCTGCTTTGGTGCACCGGGGGCCATAGGAAGCCCTGGTGTTCACGGGCAACGGGGGTGAAGACGATGGTGGCCACAATGCTGGTGGGTCGGTAATGGCCGCCCGGCACTAAGCGCCTGGGGCGCGCACAGCGGACATCGACCATGGGGTCGGCGAAGCTGGAGACGAAACTGGAGCTCGAGGATGGTTGCGCACCCCTACCTCGTGCACCAAATGTTAGAATCAGGGCTCCACAGACCCACAAAGGTTCAAACTCTGGGGTCCGCTCGCTCTCCAACCCTGTTCTAACTCTCAACTACACTACTACTCACAAGCGTCTCGATCTAAGGGAAGCAAATAAGAACACGCAAGCAGTTTACCCAGGTTCGGGCCACCTTGTGGTGTAAAACCCTACTCGTTCTTGTCTGGATTGCTTGAGGTGGAAGACGAGTACAACGGCAGGCTCTTGCCCTAGCGGAGATAATAGGGATCGACCCCTTGCTACAGAGACTGGGCCTCTCTTTTATACTCGCCTCAGTCCTCTTCCCCCCCCCCCCGAAAACACACTCGGCGGGAAGGGTTGCCACAATGGCCATTTTCAAAGGGGACATGACTATGGCCCGCCCTGACAAAGGAGGTCTTCGCCTACAAAAGCCCTTCTCCATGACGTGATGGGGGATCGGGGGTGACCCCCCATCCCACTGAGCCCCCAGCCTTGGTCATCTTGCACCAAATGTGAAACCTTTGGGGGTTGCTTTGGGAGCTCACGAGCTGGCCCCCGCTTCCTTAGCACGAAAGTGAAATCCTTCCTGCTCGGACACGCTGGTATCGGTCATGCGTCGCCTATGCACCATGCGTCATCCATGCGGGGCGCAGGGTCGTGGGGTCCTACCAGGTCACCCTAGACGGGCCCGTCCCGGGAGAGTCTGAGGGGTGGCCTCATGGCGCGTCCTCGCGACGAACGCCGATCCGCAAATGCTAGCCTCACGAGGCGAGGGCCCTCGCGAGGGTCTTCCTTAGTGGGCTTGCCGATGGGCCGAGCCAGGATTACATTGTCGCATCACGCCTAGGTACCCCGGGTCCCAGAGGCGTGAGAGAATTGAGGTAGTAACATGCCCAATACAGTCCTGGTGGTCCAATCCTACCGTACATGGGTACGGGAGCACTATCGTGTCGCTGTACAGGATCACATGCTGCCATTCACGGTGAGTGACAACAATGTCGTCGTCTCCATGCGAGCTCCCACCAGTACGAGTGTTTCTCGTCTCCGATCACCACCTACGCCTCCTTACATCATCGTTGCGAGGAGGATGAAATGAACACGAACGGGGTAGTTGGGCTCGAAGTGGACGCACTCAACATGCAGCCAGCGTGGGGCCCATCCCACCCTGATTCATAGCGTCATGGGGACAGAGGACCGTTTTGGAGTGTGTGTGCGTATTTGAGGTGCGTAACGGAGCAGTTGACGAGCACTAGGACCATGTTGTTACCCTAGCTGCCGTCAGGAGAGGACAATCTTCCACCGTTGTCCTCTGCGGCTCTCCTCCGCCGGCGACCTCGGTTGCCGGTGGTGAGGAGGGTCGCCGGATCCACGCGTGTGGATCATTTTTAGTCCTTGTAGTCTAGCTTTTTAGGTTGTTCATCGTCTTGACTTTGACAACAGCGATGACGACATTGAATAATGATAAATCAGATCCTTCCCTCACGAGGCCATCGGTCCTATTTTTTGGGATGTATTTGGAAACCAGTCTGTTCAAGAAAGGATGGCGTTGCGGCAACGACATCCTTATGGTGGACTTGTGTCCTCGGGCTCTGTCGTTGTGATGACGTTTGCTCCAGCGTAAGCCCGGAGCTTGGGTGGTAGTCCAGGAGCAGATGCAGATCCATCATTCTTTTCTTCGTTGGCTGCTATGGTGGTGCCGGAGGCAGATGACGAACGATGGTGTCAAACTAAGAGATGTTTTTTTATCTTTTCAGTTTTGTCATGTCGGTTTTTATATGACTTGTATTTTAATCCTTATAATATGAATGAGACACATATTATCAAAAAATAACCATGCTCTTCCGTGCCGGATAGCATAGGTACCATAGCGTTGTGTTCAGATGTTGACATTGAGGGGTGGAATTGGGCATTGGCATTTGCCACTCCCGAATGCTAGCGTTTAGGTGGTCCAAATATTGGACCATGGCATTGAACTATGATATTGTACGCAGTGCACGAACACTTCGCGCGCGCTTCCCCAATTCCTTGCTTGGGCGTTTGGTTTTGGGCTGGTTTTACCCAAGCGCTCCACCCCTTACCCCTTCGTCCGCTCCAGAAACGAAATAGCAAAGCGCAACGAGGGGAGAAGCGGCAGCACAGGTGAGCTCCGGCCTCACCCCTCCTCCCCCTCTGTTCCTTCTTCGGCCAACATCCGCGTCCTCCCCGACACTCGTCCCCATCCCCCATGCGGCCCGACCCCATATCCATCTACTTCTCCGGCCATCCGTCGGCATCTGCATCTCCGGCCATCCGTCGGCATCTGCATCTCGAGCCATCCGTGGGCCTCCTCCGTCTCCGTCACTGTCCCATCCGGCTATTCCTCTTCTTCATGCCTCTATGAACCCCTCCCTCTCATTGGATGCATCTCTCACCCCCATCCCCTGCCTTCCCAACAGCTGATTTGGCCCCTACCACATCGCATGTTACCTCCTCTGCCTTTGTCTAACAACTTTTCTCTTTTAAATTTGCAGGTTCTTTAGGTGGGAGTGGCACATACTAGAGGCAGATCCAAGGTTTGTTCATCCATTATAATTTGTGCTATGTCATATGTGTTGTTTTCTTTGTATATTTGCTTGTGTGATTGAAAGAACTATGCATTTCTAATTTTTGAAATGTAATGTAGTTGTACCATGTCTAACTTGGACTTGGTTACTTACATAAACGAGGAGTACAAAAGAAGAAAGAGGAAACATATCGTTTTGACGGTGAGGAAAGGAACATGCATCAAAAGTATTTGCTTAAAGGATTGTAGAATGGGGAGAAAATAACATGCTATGATCAGCTCCATTTAACAAAAAGAAACTTTCATGACTTAAGTGCAATGTTGCGTGAGAGGGCTAGTCTTTGTGATAGCGTGTTTGTTTCCGTGGAAGAAAATGTGGCAATGTTATTGTTAGTAGTTGGTCACAACATCAAAATGAGGATCTTGCATGGCACATACAAGCGCTCCTTATGGACCATTAGTACACACTTTGATGATGTATTAGCAGTGGTTTTATCTCTAACAGAGGAGTTCATTAAGCTTCCCGATCCTTCTACTCAACTCCCGGGAGATTACAAATGGAAGTGGTTTGGCAATGCACTTGGAGCACTAGATGGGTGTCATGTTGATGTTTGTGTGACTGTGTGTGACCAAGGGGGTATAGGAACTGGAAACAAGCTATCAGCACTAGTGTGGTTGATTGGAATATGAATTTTTTGTATGTCTCGCCTGGCTAGGAGGGCTCAGCTTCTGACTCAAGAGTGTTGCGTGATGCAATGAGGCTGAGCCGCCAAGATGCATTTGTCGTACCACATGGTATGACGCTTTCTCTTGGCTTTTCATTGCTCCGATTTAATTGTTAGCTAACTCACTTGCTTGACAATAGGGAAATTGAAAGTGCATTATATCGGCTAGAGGGGGGTGAATAGACGATTTTTAGAATTTCGTCGTTGGGGAAATTCCTTTTGAGGAAATTTCTCACTGATGAATAGCTTGCAGCGGAAACAGCTGTAGTGCCCCAAGTGTGTAGCTTACCATATTTGGAACCTTCCCTTGTGGGTCTAACTTGTCATGGACATGAGAGATATCTGTGCTTATGGTTTCATGTGCACCTCCCCTTGTTTATTTCTCATTTGCATGCATGCATCCATGCCATTCCATTTCATGCCATGGTGTTATTTGCTTGGTGATCTTTGTGGTGTTGTGTTGACATGATTTGTGATGTGGTAGGTGTTGTTATTGGAGTGGTGCTAATGCTAGTAGATAACCTTGTGATTTGCATAGTTTTCAAAACCATCTTCCCCCCTCTCTATTTCATCTCAAGGTCAAGTTTCACTTGATCCTTTTCTGCTTTTAAAATGCCAAGGTTTACCATATGTTAGTGGTGAATTTGAGTTGTGTATATGCTGCTTACGAAAGGTGTTTTAAAGGGGGCAATAATTACAAAAAAGATCCAAACAATTGATGTTTTTTAAATATTTATTTTCCCCAAATATTTATTTTCCATTTTATTCAAATAGGTCATAATTCCTTATGACCAGGGGTGTTTTTATCTTTATTTTTGAGCCAACAGTTTGGCATGTGGCTTATTTTTTTATTTCCTTGTTTTATTTAAATTAGAAAAGCCACGGAGTTATTTTTTTCTTCTCTATCTGGTGCCACCCCGTGGGCTTCCTCCCACAAGCCGGCCCACCCCCTCCTCTCTCTCGCGCAGAAGCCCTCGGCACGTCCCTCTTCTTCCTCTTTCCAGCAGGGCACCTGGGGGCCACTGTCAGCTTCCCATTCCTTTTCCCCTCTCGCTTTCCATCGGAGCTCCCTCGCGCAGATGGCCGCGGCGCGTCCCTCTCCCCTCCTTTCCCCTATATAACCCCTTGGCATCCGCGCCAATGCCTATGGTTCCTCCTCCTCCGCCACCACTTCTTACCCATCTCCCTCTCTCTCTGTCGACGACCTTAGGTAAGAGGATCGGCGCTTCCGCCATGGCCGATCCGTGAAGGAGTTCGTCGCCGTTGATGCTGAGCCCCTTCTTCCTCTCCAAGACTTCGTCGAGCACGCGGGATCTCCATGGAGCCCATTCCCGCAGCTAGGACGACGGCATCGCCTCTTCTTCCCCTGCATCGACGACGGCCCCTCCGCTCCGACGATCTTCCCCGATGCGGCTTCCTCCTCTTCTTCCCATGCTTCCTCTCCGATCAGGATCAGCTTCTTTGTCCGTTGCGTGAGCAGAGCCTTCCTCCCCCCTTCCCTGTCTTCGATCGAGCATAGGATCCGTGGATTGGCCGCCGTGCTGTTCCCTGTCGTCGGAGCCGCCGCGCAGTGTGGTCCCGTAGCTGTAGGCCTTCCCAAGGCACGTTAGGTGTAGGAGTGGGACCATGGGTGCCAGGGCATCCTTCCATCAACGAGCCGTTGGCTGATTTAGCTTGTGTCGCCGGCGATGTGGCTCCCCTGTTCCGGCCACCGTGGGTCAGCAGTGGATCCCGAAGGGGTTGCTCAAAAGAGCCGAGCCCCCTTCTCTGTCAAGAATCGATGCGTAGCGTAGTGGTAGTGTGTTGTTGTTGCCAGTTGCACGTCATCAGTTCGATTCCCTCGGTGCCCCTTTTGTTTTTGTGGGTATTTAGCACAGTAACAACAGGGTGAACCTGACCCTGTGTGCGCCCTCTCTCATGTCGAGCAATGGCATGTAGCAGAGTGGTTGTGGGCTGTGTGTTGGATCCAGTAGGTCTGGGTTCGATCCCAGAACCTCCCTTTTTTGTTTTCTTTTATTTTTCCTTTGCTGATTTGATATATAAGTTGCCCCAGATTATTTGTAGCATTGTAGTTGTTCTTCCTTTGTTATTTTGCCTTCCTGCCTAGATGTTGTATGTGTGTGTGTGTGATGGCACACATACAAGTGGTGAATTGTGCTGCATGTCTGTGTGTGCATCTCACACACATGAACAAGAGTTCATGTTGCACATGGTGATGTGGGTGTGTATGTGTGTGTGAGAAGACTCACATACGTGTGTATGTGTGAGTAAGTGCTATATGGTTGTGAGTGCCTAAGTGTGTGTCTTGTGTGTAGGTGCTTTGGAGTTAGATATGTGAGTGTGTAGTTGTGTGGGTGTGTGTGGGTTCACCCCCACCTACTAAGGCAAGTGTGCACCATCACATGTCCATATGTGAGTGTCTGCATACTCTCTTGGATGGTGTGGGTGTTTTTCCCATGATAATGTTAGATGTGATGCATGTGAGTGTGTGGTGGTGTGGCAAGGCACATGGGCATGAGGTCTACCCCTCATGTGCCACATTGATGTTGTGTGAGAGTGCATATGCTTGTGTAGATATAGTCTAGTGTATAGCACATGTGATGATGCACTATTCACTATATGTGATGCTATGTAGATTTTCTTTTCTAGTTTGTGCTCTTTTGTTCCATGCATGTGCATATGTTTTATATATGATTTTGTGGTAGAATCATCCCAGGAATCCATTAGTGAAGTCAATTTTGCCATTGGAACATTTCCTGGAGATGACATATTTTAGATTTGTTCTATGTTTGGAGCTTGGTTCCATGAGATATGTTGTCCCCAAGAGTTTGGTTCTTGGTTGTGGTAGTAGAGGGTGGCCCCCTCTACCACATATTGGTTTTGTTTCATGCTTAGGAATCCATATGTGCAAGTTGTGCCCATCCAAAGTACGCATGTGGCTGAAATTCCAGATTAGTGAAAATCTGAGATTTTCACTAAGTCTTAGAATCTGTTTAAATTTTCTTCTCATGTTGATGAGCTTGTGTTGGTCCATGTGTTTTGATTCAGCCTTAGCTTTCAACTGGGAAGTTGTAGCTTTTATGTTTTTCTAGCACCTTGTAAATTTTCATTCCATTTGGAGTCCTGTTGATATTGTTTTGGGTGCTGTCAAAATGCTTCAGAGCATAAACAGCTAGTGAGAATCTGGAATTTTCACCAAGTCCCCGAAATCTGATATTTTTGGCCTAGTTAGCAGCTGTGTGACTTTTTGTGTGAAGCTCCTTTGTGTGATCTTTTTGCTTGTTCTTGTAGTACTCTTGGATAGCTTCTGCCACATATCTTATTTGTCATGTTTGGGTGGCTGTAGGTGCTTTGCATGTAGCTCTCAAAGTGCTATGATGTTGTTTATGGCAGATTGTGTAGTTTTGGTATTTTGATGTTTGTGAGTGCATAGATGATGGTGTGGTGATATTCTTTGCACCACCCCATCCATGTTGGTTTGTTTTATGTCTTGGCAACCTGGAAACACCAGAGTTATGCCATTGGAGTGTGTTGTGATGTATTTGACACGTAGCACTTCATTTCTTATTTCGTTGTTTCCCGTTAATCCGTAGCTCCGTTTATAATGTTCTTTATATGGTTTTGCATCATTTTCACGTGACGCATCTGATCATGTCATTCTCATGCATGTCAAGATAGCTTAGAGTGCATTTCTGTCCAGGAACTTGCATTTCCTTCTCATGCTTGTGCTAGTCATAGAAATAGAGATGCATGTTCATATTCATCTCATGCATCGTGTGCTTGTTGCATCTTGAGGTGTTGTTGTTCATTGGACGTTATTTTTATGTTGGGTAGCACCGGGATCGGAGAACGAGTACGTGGATTCGGGAGAGAATGTGTAGGAAGAACAAGAACAGTTCCAAGCTGAGGATATCACACGCAAGATGATATGACCTTGATTCCATCTCTAGACTCGTTATGCTAGATTACGTTTCTTCCGTCATATGCTCGATGCGTACCACTGAAATAATTGCCTCCTGAAATGCCATGAAACCCAAGCACTTATCCCTTCCTAGCAAATCTTGAATGGCTAAGTAGGCTTTGCTCAGCTACTAATGTTAGTGTTGCTAGTTGCAGGTGCATTTGTCTCATGTGATAACATGAGTTTGATATCATTATGCTAAATCTGTTATTTAATTAATGCACCTATATACTTGGTAAATAACGGAAGGCCTGGCCTTTTTGCCGGGTGTTTTGATCCGTTATTGCCGTCATAGTTACCGGCTACCGGTGTTTGATTCCATATTGTTCGCTCCTAACACGTTCGGGGTTGTTATGGGGACCCCCTCGATAAATCGCGTAGTGTTAAGACTTGCCGGCAGGACCCAACATTGGTGTTAATTTGCTAATCACTTAATAATAATCTGCATAGGGAATGATCACCCCAAGGATCTTTAATCAACAACCCGGGCCAGTGATCCTCATGAGTGTTGGTCCAAACTAGAGTCGTGTGCGGGGCCAACCCGGGGCAACTCGGGAGATGTCTATCAGGCCACTGTACGTTGTGCTCATCCGGCGTGTCCTGAGACTGAGATACGTGGCTCTTATTAGGGTCGCCGACACGTGGGAGGTCCTGCTAGTCTTGTCTTACCTTAGCGATATATCTTGCGTATAGGAATCCCGGTGAAGCTTTGGTTCTCCCCAGAGTTGAGGTTTTCCTCTAAGGAACCCGACGAGATCACGAGATTCGTGATAGAGGATTACTTTGTGGCCCGTGTACGTTTGTGATGGACTAGTTGGAGCACACCTACAGGGTTAATCTTTCGGAAAGCCGTGCCCGCGGTTATGTGGCAACTTGGAATATTTGTTAACATCCGGTAATAGACAACTTAAACATAAGCTAATAAAATTGCCTACTGTGTGCGTAACCGTGACTGTCCCCTTTGAAGATCTCTCTTTGATCGGGAACACGGTGGGGTTATGATTGACGTAAGTAGGTGTTCATGATCACTTAGTGATCAGTTAATCATCGACCGCTAGTATAGACCACTTTCAATACATGTTCTACGTAAGTTAGCCACCATATAAAGCTTAGGATGCTGCAACCTAAATACTCCACCTTTCCAACCTAATAACTTGACTAGTTTTGGCACCGAGGTCATAGATTGTTGAGTCCCCGTGGCTCACAGATTCCTTCACAACACCAACAGGTTCAGGTACCCCAGAGACAGGTGATCCGACGGCACGCAGCTCGCGTGGCAGTACGACAAGGAGAACGACCGCTTGTACGTGAACTATCTAGACGACTGAGGCGTGGTCGTGATCGTGGGCAAGCACCAGGGTAGCATAGTCATTTCTCATGTTTTGTAGTCCGTAGCGGAACTACCTTGTTTGTATGCGTGATGTAACTCTGATATATTTATGAGATGACAGTTGAATCCCTTATTTTCATTCCTCTATTACTATGTATGTGCTATGTTACCATGTATGTGAAACGCTTAGATGCGCTTCTTTCCAATTCGGGGCCTCGTTCCCCTAATCGGAAAGGACCGCATCTTTGTCGTTACAAGTTGGTAATTAGAGCCTTACGACCATAGGAGCCTTTGTGTGATCGTACTTGGCCGAGTCGAGTCTAGTAAAATGTTTGGAGTCTTAGTATATCGGAGAGTAGGATTATTTTTTCTCTTCTTCCATGCTCTGGTGAGGTTCCCGTCTTAGGAAATCTTAATTCTACTCCTCTTCTCGCTCAAAAAAAATTAGGATCACACGGGTATTTGTGAAATCTATATGATTTTGATGTGACGGAGTTCTGTCTTGGTGCCTCCTGTCTGCCTTGATTTCTTCCGGGGAGTTGAGCTCCACGGGATTCTGCGCACATCGCCATCATTCAGATTTATGAGTATCTAAGAACGAAGGATGTTCGTTATTGCTTCTATACTAGTAGTGGCGAGATAACCCCGATGTCCCCAGTACTGGTGCAGATTGTTCGGGAGTACTGCCATACTTTGTATCATTGTGATCACGAGGGTCTGTTGTAGATGAAGGTCCGAGATTCTGGTTGTGTGTTGACGGATGTGATACAAGTGACGGGTTAGCATAGGAGTTGTGTGATATTACTCCTTGTATCCGTGTACCAGATTCTATGACCAGATATTTCAGGAATTCATAGGTGGGATATCAAGTAGTAACTTATAGGACATTCTTCCTACAGATGCATGATGTGAGGTTGGGATTCGATGTTCAGTGGGTGTGTTTGTTCACGGTCGTCTTACAGTGGTTCTCGTTGTGTCTTAAAGAGTCGTTGTAGCTCGCTACGACTCGGGGATACTTCGTAAGTCGTGTGCACTACCTTGCTGTGACATCCTCAACTTTTGCTACACTGATGACCATGATCAGTGCCTAATCATTTTGCTAAGACAGGATATGATCAAGATAAAGATTCATATCTCATTTCAAATTCCATTCAAATAGGCATTGGATTTTATTGTGATAAAGTAAAACCTCAAACAGCATAAGAAAATGTTGCACATTTGCTAAAATTTCACAAAACAATTGTTGTTAAGTAAAGCAACATCACCAAACCAATTGTGTGGACCCCACCATCTAAAACAGAGCCAAAAGGCGATTAAAATCCCTTTTTAATTCCATGGATAATTTGAACATAGTCCAAAAATAACCAAACCTGGTGTGGCCATTGAAAAATATTACAATATATTAATTGGACCAAGTCACACATTTTTGCGAAGGGGAAATAATGCAAAAAGAAATAAATCAGAAGCAAAGAAAATAAAATAGAAAAGAAAAGAAAAAAAGGTGGGGATGCCCGTGTGCACCTAGGCCTGGTGCTACAGGCTGGCCCGGCCCACCCTCACCGGCCTTTCTCCCTCCTCTCGACAGAGGCAGGGGATGCCATGGCGCACGAGCCGTCCGCTCGGGGATGCGCTCGCTGGCGTGCATCCAGCGGCTCCCCTCGCAGGTAATACCACCCCCGAGCGCCTCTCTCTCCCTCCGGCAAACCCTAGGACACATTAGCCCCCTCCCTACCCTCTCCTCGCTCACGTTCGAGCTCGGCCGAGCGCAGCAATGGTGGCATCGGATTGACGCACGTGACCACGGTCGCTCCCACGCCTCCGTTCGACGTCCACGAGCTCCGCAACAACCACCTCTTCCTCCCCGAGTATTGGATCGAGGCCAGTGAGCTCACACGCCGCCGCCCGCACCCTTCTTCTTCCTCGGATCCGCGAGCTCTCCCTCGTTGATTCGCCATCTCCACTGCATCACCACTGCTCCGGGCCTTCCCATCGCCGCAAGTGAGCTTCTCCGCGACCTCCTCTTCCTCGCATACCTCCGTAGACTCCCACAACGAACTCCTGTCGTGAAAAGAGCTCTGCTCCCGCCATTTTTGTTGGGCTCGAGCTCTGCGTGCCCCTGGCAACCCGTGGGTGCAACGGGCGTGCTCCAGATCATCCCTAGCCTCGTTCCCACGCGCTAGATAGGATATTTGCGTGCCGGTGCTCGGCTTGCCATCGACGCCCGAAGCTCGCCTCCACCACCGTCGGAGTAGCACTCGGATCCGACGACCGTTGCTCGTTCTGATGCTTGGAATGGATCGGCGGCAACTGCAGCTAGCGAGCTCAAGAAGAATCACGCGAAACGGCCCAGCGTAGGCGATTTCCGGGCCACGCCTTCGTTTCGGGAGCTCGTCGGGGCTCCTCCGGTGGCCGGACAGCGTCGCCGCTGACCTGGCCGACTGGGGCCAACCCAGTGACCCTGCCCATGGGCCAGAGCGCCCTAGTTGACTAGTTGACTTGGTCAACTGGCTGACTGGGCGTTGCTGAGTCACTGACCGGTGGGGCCCCACCCCATGTGTCTATGACATGTGGGTCTCGCCATTTAAAATGATTTTAGATAAATAGAAAATCTGTTAAGTAATTAGTTTGTTAATTAAATCACTAAACACTCACTAACGAGTAGGCCCCACACTTAATTAATCCTAATTAATTAAATCTGAACCTGTTTAATACTAATAGAGGCTCACATGTGGGTCCGAGTGACCCCACATGTCAGGTTTGACTCTGGTGAGCCAGAGTTGACCAGCTCACGTCATCCCTACACTATTCTGGATAATGTTGTTTTAAATAATTAGAATAATTCCAGAAAATTTTCAAATATTTAGAAATTCATATCTTTTTATCCGTAACTCAGATAAAAATAATTTATATATGTAAAATGATCAGAAAAATATGTAGATTCTGAATATGTAATCAAAATGGTTGACCATCACTCCTAGCTAGGTGAACATGTAACTTTTTGCCTGTTTGAGATAAATGAATAGTGCATGACTTTACTAAATTAATACCTTATAAATTCCTAAATTAACTAAACCACTTGGCTAGGCTTTATTACACCCCTAGATCTGCGTATCGCCTTGTCATGCATCGTGTTGCATCTGTTTGCTTGTATTTATTGTTTCTTCCCCCTCTTCTTACCGGTAGACCCCGAGACTGACGTTGCTGCCGGGTACATCTACGACCCTGCCGATCAGTCCTTTGTCGCAGAGCAGCAAGGCAAGCAAACCCCCCCTTGATCATTCATATATCGCATATGTCTTTCGCTACTATTGTAGTTAGCTCCTATATCTGATACATAGCCCATTTTTGATGAACTGCTACTTTTAGTCATGTACCTTTAATATGCTTAGTATAGGTGGAGCAGTCATCCCCTCTGACCCCGTAGTCCAGTTGCCCCGCTTGCTTTCAAATCTCTATCCCTGATCGACGAGCCAGACCCGACACATCACATACACCCCCCTTAGTTGTACGACGCTACAGAGATACTATCGGGTACCGAGGGTGACACCTCGCTACGTACTCCTGATAATATCTCTGTAGTATAGCTAGTCATTCGTGGTTATCGAGGGTGATTCCTCTTTCACCATTCCCGACGATGCCTCTGTCGTGCAACCCCTCAAGTGTGGGACCCCCGAGGGGGATTCCTCTAAGCCCACCTTGACGGATGCATCGTTCGGAATCCAACGAGGGTGATACCTCGGATTCCCCCCGATGTTACAACCACACAGTTACTCGACCATGTTACCGGGATCATTGGTGATTAGTTGTAAGACGGGTGGATTCCCCCGAGACTGTGTTGCTGCCCTAATTAAAATGTTAATGGATTTTGGTATTTGATCTGGGTTGGTCGGAGACCTTTTCGCACTAACCGGCTACGCGGGAAGAATTATGGGTACTCGGCGTCGCGGTATCAGCCGAAGCTTTTCAGATGTCAGCAATCGTAGTGGCGCGCGCCCGAGTGGTCCCGAGATGCATTGCGCTTGTGATTAAGGCATGCTAGGACTGACGTCGGCCGCCCTCGCATCATGCAGGAGCGCGGAGGGGAACTGGGTCCATGAACCCTTTGCGCTTAGGATTTAGACCGGCGGGCTAACCTGTCTGATTAGTCTTAGGTGGGGCTGTGACGTGTCGATATTCCGAGGCCGGGCAGGACCCAGAAAAGTATGTCCGGCCAAAGTGTTATCGAGCGTGACGGGACATGTGGTGCACCCCTGCAGGGATGAAAATTAACTATTCGGATAGCCGTGTCCACGGTTACAGGACGACTTGGAGTTGTGCCCTGATCTTATACAACTACAATTGTTAGTTAACTGGAATTAGTTTTCCTCGGGATTGCTTCCTCGCAGGGAGTCAAGGGAGGATCTCTGGGCGTGACCTCACTTTAGTAATGCTGCAACAATATGACTATTAATGTGTTACCCCCTGTTCTACTCTCGTCTATTGCGCATCAACTTCACAACCACCTCTACCAAGCTATCCACACATACAAATCACCATGCCCTCTCACATATGGACATGTGAAGGTGCATAGTTTTGCTTGCAAAGGTGGGGTGTCCCACACACACACATCCTCTCCACTACACACATTAAACATGTTCTTGGACAACACTAAATATTGTATCTATTTAGATCACCCAAGTAGGGAGCTCATCCACCACAAACACATGCTCACAAACTTAGATGTACATGAACTATGTTCATGTGGGGGGTGTTCCTCACACCACATGCACCTCAAGGTGTATATTCACTAAAAACCTATCACACTACACCATGTAAGCATGACACTAGTGCATCTACACACTCACTTAGACTAGCTTCACCACACATTCACATACATGCCACCATGCATACACACATATGAACACAGACACCACACTCACATAAACACACACATGCTTCACATCATATGGCACTTGTATAGCAGCAAAAGGAAAATAAAATGCCATTTCCACCTATGGATTTGGCACAATAACAGCAACAAGAAAAGAAGGGAATAAAAATTACAGCAAGAAGGAAAAAATAAAAGGGGGGCACCCTGGGATTCGAACCCAGTGCCCCTGGTATACCACAGTTCAGACTACCACTCTGCTACTGTCATTGTTTTGACAGAGAGAGGGGATCTAACAAGGTAAGGGCTACCCTTGCGGCTATTGTGTTGAGACTCCATGCAAAAAACAAAAGGGGGCGCCCTGGGGATCGAACCCAAGACGTGGGTCTGTCAACCCCAATGCGCTACCACTACACTACTCCTCGAGGTCTCACAAAGACGGGAACTGAAACAAGGTAAGTGACACGAGATTCTGCCCTGCCTATAGAACAACATCGACGACAGGGAGGTCGTCGGGCTGATCTCGTTGTGGCTGCTGATGCTGCTGCGCTACCGGAGGGAACCATTTACTGCTGCGCTCTACGGCTACACGGGGAGGGAGCCACTTTCTACTCTGCAACGCCGAGACACCCACAACATCACACACACGAACTGCTACTGCTGCAGCTCGGCAGAGGACTCGCGACAGGGAGGTCGTCGTGCCTTACGGCTGCAGCTCCTACCGTAGGACTCTACCACCACGTCATCCCAACATGACGGAGGAGAGCTCCTACTACCGTTGCAACCTACACGTCGCCCTGATAGAGGAGAAACACACGTACGCACACATCCGCTGCTACTGCTGCTGCTCGAGGCAGAGGATGCACACGCAGTCATGAGATCCCGGCTGAACTACGGAGGAGGAAGGAAGAGGAAGGTGCGTCCTCACCTTGGGAAGGAAGGGGGCTCCGACCTGAGGGAGGAAGCCGTACCGGAGGGGAAGAAGACCGAAGCGGAAGGAGTCCGTGACGTGGAACCGAAGCAGAGGTGAGGGGCACCGGGGCCGAGTCATTGACGAGGTCGAGGTCGTCGGTGCAGTCGTTCCCCGGGGCTCCTAGCGCCGGGAATGGAGCGCGGGAACCTTGCCCGAGCCCACGGACATGGTCGCCGACGATGCTCGACGGAGATGGCGGGGGTAGACGCGGCGGGGCTGCTCTCTCTCTCTCTCTGCTATCTCCTACAGAGAATTACCTTGGGGAGGAAGGGAGAGAGATGGAGATGGGGAGAAGAGAGGTGGCGACGGCAGGAGGGATGGAGAGGAACCCTAGGCCGAGGGGGGGCACGAATGCCCAGGTTATAAGGGCCCCTCGACGTTTGTGCAACGGTGTCAGCTCTGTCTCTCTCTCTCTCTCTCTCGCCACTGACGGAAAGAAGCAGAGGGGCGGACGGCGTTAGAAGAAAGAAGAAGGAGTGCACTGGGCTTTCGCAGGGGAAACAGAAAGGAGAGGATGGGCCTCGGGAGGGAGAAGTGGCCCATCTGGCGCCTGGTAAGAGAAAAGACTCCTCGGGGTTTTCCATTTTAAAAACAACACCAGCAAAAATAATCTCCCAGGAAAAAAACTATGGCAACAAAAATTAAAATAGAAATACCCCTGGTCATAAGAAATTATGGCCTATTTGAATAAAATAGAAAAGAAATGTTTGGAGCCATCAAATATTTTCAAAACAGAATTTGTTGGGTCTGTTTTTTGAATATATGCACCTTTTATACTAAGTTACAAATCAGCAAATACACATCTTTACATCCACCACAAAACAAGCTAAATCATGGGCATTTTTAAAAGAGGGAATGGAGACGAGAATCTTGACATAGGAGAAATAGAGAGGAGGGGTGGAGATGGTTTTTAAACCTAAGCATATACTATCACATGCACACCCCGACACAAGCTATACATCACATGCACAACAACACAAGGACAAGACATGAAATCACAAGAACACAATGCAACAACAAGAACACATGGCATGATATGGAATGCATGCATGCAAAGGAAGAGAAAATAATAAGGTGACATCACATGAAATAATGAGCATGGGCTCTCTCATAGCATTGACATGGTGGACCCACGTAGATAAGGTTCCAAATATGGAAGGATTACATCTGGGGCACTACAAACTCTCCGACACTACAAAGAAGATCTCGCCCTCGAGATCAAAGACTGAAAGAAATTGGGAAATTCGGAACGGAGGTGATCCTCGCATTCCCACGTAGCCTCTTTATTGGAATGGTGAGACCACTGCACTTTGAGAAATTTGACAGTCTTGTTATGGGTCTTGCGCTCAGTCGCCTCGAGAACCGCAACTGGATGCTCACGATAAGAAAGGTCAGGCTGAAGGTCGATGTCTTGAAGATGAACAGTGCGCTCGGGGGTCTTGAAACACCTCCGAAGCTGAGAAACATGGAACACATCATGGACATTTGCAAAGGTTGACGGAAGCTCGAGCTGGTACCAAGGTTGTCTCTCTTGCCAACCACTCTGAATGGACCAACGAAACGAGGCGCAAGCTTGCCTTTGATGCCAAAGCGCTGCATACCCTTCATAGGCGACACCTTGAGATAGACAAAGTCATCAAGCTCATAAGACATGTCACGGTGCTTGCTATCATAATAGCTCTTCTGACGGGACTGAGCTGCTCTGAGGTTGTCGCGAATGATCCGACACATCTCCTCAGCTTCTTCTATCATATCATTGCCAAGGATCTGACGCTCGCCGGTCTCGGACCGGTTGAGCGGAGTACGGCACTTCTTGCCATAGAGAATCTCAAACGGAGCCTTGCCAGAACTAGCTTGATAACTGTTATTATACGAGAACTCCGCGAAAGGCAGACAATCTTCCCACTTCATGCCAAAAGAGATAACACAGGCTCTCAGCATATCCTCAAGAACTTGATTCACTCTCTCCACTTGACCACTAGTCTGAGGATGGAACGCTGTGCTGAAGTGGATCTTCATGCCCATAGCAGACTGAAAGGAGTCCCAGAACTTGGAAGTGAAGATACTTCCGCGATCTGACGAGATCATCATAGGTATGCCGTGCAAAGAGACAATCCTGGAGGTGTACAACTCTGCCAGCTCAGCTACTGAAATGGACTCCTTGACTGGAAGGAAATGAGCCACTTTACTCAACTTGTCGATGACGACGAAGATAGCATCATTGCCCTTCTTGGACTTCGGAAACCCGGTGACGAAATCCATCTCAATGTGATAAAACTTCCACTCGGGAATCGGCAAAGGCTGCAAGAGGCCTGCTAGGCGTTGATGTTCTGCATTCACCCTTCGACATACATCACACTCGTTTACGAACTGAGCAATATCACGTTTCATACGAGTCCACCAGAATGTCTGCTTCAAGTCATGGTACATTTTGGAGCTTCCAGGATGAATAGAGAGCAGAGAGTTATGAGCTTCTTCCATGATCACCTTCCTGAGATCACCTTTCGGGACGACAAGGCGATCCTCGAAAAACAACGTGTCCTTGGCATCAACAGTGAAGCACTTATACTTGGGGAGACTCTTCCCCACGCCAATCTTGACCTTCTTCACCATAGCGTCAAGAAGCTGAGGTGCTCTGACCTGATCTTCCAAGTTAGGAGATATCTGAAGGTTCGCAAGAAATCCCTGAGGTACTAGCTGAAGGTTGAGCTTCCTGAAAGACTCACAAAGACCCGGCTGGAGAGGTTGCAGAATCAGACTGTTGCAATATGCCTTCCTGCTCAATGCATCCGCCACAACATTTGCCTTGCCTCGCGTGTACTCAACACTCGGATTAAAATCCTGGAGCATTTCCACCCAACGTGTTTGCCGAAGATTCAAGTTAGGCTGAGTGAAGATGTACTTGAGACTCTTGTGATCGGTGAAAACTTCAACCTTACGTTCCAACAAGAGATGTCTCCAAGTCATCAAGGCGTGTACAACAGCTGCTAGCTCGAGATCGTGCACAGGATAGTTCTTCTCCGCAGGCTTCAACTGCGTGGAGGTATAAGCAACCACCTTCTTATCTTGCATCAAGACTGCACCAAGACCCTGGAGAGAAATGTCACAAAAGACCTGGTACGGCTTGGAATCATCCGGAGGGGCCAAGACCAGAGTGGAGATAAGCTTCTCTTTGAGTGTATCGAAAGCCAGTTGACACTCTGGAGACCAAGCATACTTAACACCCTTCTGAAGAAGACTAGAGAGTGGCTTGGCGATCTTAGATAAGTTCTCAACGAATCTTCTACAATATCCAGCAAGCCTGAGAAAGCTTCGAAGCTGCTTCACATTCTGCGGAGGCTCCCATTCAACAATGGCTTGAACCTTGGACGAATCAACCTTAATGCCCTCGGCAGAGATAATATGCCCAAGATAAACCACTTCTTTCAGCCAGAACTCGCACTTGGAAAACTTGGCATACAGCTTGTACTCTCTCAGTTTATCAAGCACCAATCTGAGATGTATTTCATGATCTTCCTCAGTCTCAGAAAAGACCAGAATGTCATCGAGATAGAGCAAGACAAATTCATTCTTGTATGGGGAGAAACTATAGTTCATCAATCGACAAAATGTCGGAGGAGCATTTGCCAGACCAAAAGACATGACCGTATACTCATACGAGCCAAAACTAGTCCTGAATGCCGTCTTCGGAATGTCTTCCTCGCGAATGCGAATTTCATGATAGCCCATTCTAAGATCAAGCTTGGAGAATACTTTAGCACCTTTCAACTGTTCGAACAACTCAGATATGTTCGGAAGTGGATATTTGTTCTTGGTTGTCTTCTTGTTCAATGGACGGTAATCGACACACAGCCGGTGCGAGCCATCCTTCTTCTTGACAAACAGAACACCACAGCCCCACGGAGACGAGCTCGGTCTGATCAAACCCAAACGCTCCTGCTCATCGAGTTGCCTCTTAAGTTCCTTCAATTCTTCTGGACCTAGCTTGTACGACCGTTTGCACACTGGCTCTGTGCCTGGCTCAAGCTCAATGACAAACTCAACTTCACGGTGCGGAGGCATGCCTGGCAGCTCTTCAGGAAACACATCTTGATATTCGCAGACCACTGGGACTTGCTCAATAGGATTGATCTCACCCTTTTCATTCAAGGAGAACAGACGGATTGTATCATCGCGCGCCGCAAATATAATCACATCCTCTGAAGAGTGGGTAAGCTTCACTTCTTTGGATTCACAATCAATTGACGCCTTGTTCATGGCCAACCAGTCCATACCAAGAATCAAGTCGATGTCGGAATTGCCCAAGACAATAGGAGAAACCAGAAAAGCATAAGCACCCATCTTGACAGAAACATCCGGAACCACCATGTGAGAATTCATGATCTTACCCGGAGACACAACTGAAAGAGGCTCAAGCAAATCACGAGTAGGGAACCCATGCTTAAATGAGAATGGCCTTGAGATAAACGAATGTGATGCACCAGAATCAAATAACACTTTAGCAGGAATATCATTGACGAGGAGGTTACCCATGATCACATCAGAGGAATTGTCTCCTTCAGTTGCGTTCACCATGTTGACTCGAGCTGATCTGGGGTTGAATTTGACAAGAGCGTTGCTTGGCGGTTTGCCTGGAGGAGGAGGTAGCAGACGGAGCTGAGAAGTACATTTGTTGGCATAGTGACCCTTCTGCCCACATTTGTGACAAGTGACATCTGCTGGCTGCCGGAACTGAATCTGAGGAGGCCCTTGCTTCTGATGCTCGTATCTCTGCTAGAAGCCAGGGTTGGGTGGGTGGGAAGAACCACGACCACCTGAGTGCTTCAACTGCTGTGAGTGCCGAGGAGGAGGAGAAACCCAAAACCTCTGTTGCTTCTGAACCACCTGAGTCGAGGAAGAGCTGGAATCTCTGAAGCGCATCTTGGAATTTTCCACCCTGAGCAAGGCTTCCTCTGCTCTGAGAGCTAGGTTGTAGAACTTGTCAAACTCCTCAGGATCGTGCAAGGCAAGAGCTAACTGCAAGTCTTCTTTCAAGCCACCCCTGAACTGGTAGATCTTGCTCTTCTGATCCGGGATATCCTGCAGCGCGTAATGGGCCAGCTCGTGGAACTCGACATTGTACTTGTACACGGAATTGCTGCCCTGCTTCAAACGCCTGAACTTCTCAGGCATCTCCTCCACAAAACTGGAAGGGATGTACTGGGACCTGAAGTCACGACAAAACTCGTCCCAAGACATCACCCTGTCGCCTCTAGAGTCCTTGAGCTGCTGCCACCATATAGAAGCCTGACCCTTCAACTGAAATGTTGCAAACTTGGCATAGTCCTCCGGACGCAAATTGCTACACTCGAAATGTTTGTTCATATCATGGATCCAATCTTCTGAATCAAATGGCTGGTCGCAAGAAGTGAACGTCTTTGGTTGATTCGATAGGAACTGACTCAGATTGGCGAAGTGATTACCACCCTGCTGGAAATTGCCCTGCTGTTGATTGGCTCTCTCCTGGATCAACTGTAACAGCATCTGAGTGTTTGCATTAGTAGCTGCCATCATCGCCTGCCAGGCCTCTGCAGGAGGAGGCGGCGGCGGAGGAGGAGGAGGAGGTGGTGGAGGCGGCATATCCTCACGCCCTGGGGTCTGACGAGTCGGTGGAGCCATCCTGAAGACGGACAACATATTAGTCCACAGAATAATTGAAGATATTGCTCAATCAAAAGACAGAATATCTGAACAGAATTTAGCATTGCACTCGAACAACATAGCAAGAGTGCATCCTGAAAGTAACAGACGACAAAATTCCGATAAGGACCACTTCAAACAAGTGTGAGCTAGAATTGCTCGGAACAAACATATGATTGAGATTCCCCAAACCTCAATCAAACGTCTGTAGGAAGATAGTCCTATAAGATACTAATTGATATCCCACCTATGAATTCCCGAAATAACTGGTCATGCGATCTGGTACACGGATACAAGGAGTATTTCACACAACTCTTAAACTAACCCGTCACCTGTATCACATCCTTCAACACACGACCAGCATCTCGGACCTTCATCTACAACAGATCCTCGTGATCACCACGATACCAAGTGTGGTAGTACCCCCGAACAATCTACACCGGTACTCGGGACATCGAGGTTATCTCACCACTACCGGTATTGAAGCAATAACGAACATCCTTCGTTCTTAGATACTCAGAAATCTGAATGATGGTGATGTGCGCAAGAATCCCTCGGAGCTCAACTCCCCTGAGACTTAGAGCAGATAGGAGGCACCAGGACAGGATTCGATCACATCGAAATCATATAGACTTCACAAATACCCGCGTGATCCTAAAAAAATTTGAGCGAGAAAAGGAGTAGAGTTAAAGATTTCCTAAGACAGGAACCTCACTAGAGCATAGAAGAGGAGAAAAAAGAATCCTACTCTCCGATATAACTAAGACTCAAAACATTTTCTAGACTCAACTCGGCCAAGTACGATCACACAAAGGCTCCTATGGTCGTAAGGCTCTGATTACCAACTTGTAACGACCAAGATGCAATCCTTTCCGATCTGGGGATCGAGGCCCCGAATTGGAAAGGAGCGCATCTAAGCGTCTCGCAAACGGGTAACACAGCACATACATAATAATAAAGATAGACAGTCAGGGATTCAATTGCCTTCTCATAAATATCTCAGAGTACATCACACATACAACCAAGGTAGTTCCGCTACAGACTACAAAACATAGAAATGTTATGCTACCCTGCGTGCAGGCCCACGATCACGACCACGCCTCAATCTTCTGGATAGTTCACGTAAAGGCGATAATGTCTCCTCATCGTACTGCCACGCCAGCTGAGTGCCGTCGGGATCATCTGTCTCTGGGGTACCTGTACCTGTTGGGATTTTGGAGGAATCTGTGAGCCACGGGGACTCAGCAATCTAAGACCTTGGTGCCAGAACTAGTCAAGTTATTAAGTAGGATAAGGTGATGTGTTTAAGGTTGCAGCATCCTAAGCTTGATTTGGTGGCTAACTTACGTAACATTTATGAAGGTGGTCTACACTAGCGGTCGTGATTACTTGATCACTAACTCATCCTGAACACCTACCTACGGCATTCATAACGCCACCGTGTTCCCGGTCGAAGAGAGATCTTCGAGGGGACAGTCACGGTTATGCACACAGTTGGCAATTTTATTAGCTTATGTTTGAGTTATCTAATACCGGATGTTAACAAGATATTCCAAGTTGCCACATAACCGCGGGCACGGCTTTCCGAGAGATTAAACCCTGCAGGGGTGCTCCAACTAGTCCATCACAAACGTACACGGGCCGCAAAGTAATCCTCTATCGCGAATCCTGTGATCTCGTCGGATTCCTTAGAGGAAAATCTCAACTCTGGGGGAAACCAAAGCTTCACTGGGATTCCTATACGCAAGATATACCACTAAGGTAAGACAAGGCTAGCAGGACCTCCCGGTGTGTCGACGACCCGATAAGAGCCACGTATCTCAATCTCAGGACAACACCGTCTATGCAAAGTGGACAAGGACCAAACCTCAAGTTTCCCTGGAGTGGTCTTGCCGACTGCTAGGTGATTGGACCAACACTCATGAGGAGCACTGGCCCGGGTTGTTGATTAAATTCCTCGGGGTAGCTATTCCCTATGCAGGTTATTAAGTGATTAGCAAATAAAACCAATGTTGGGTCCTGCCAGACAAGCCTTAGCACTACGCGATTTATCGAGGGGGTCCCCATAACAACCCCGAACGTGTTAGGAGCGATCAATATGGAATCAAACACCGGTAGCCTGTAACTAAGGCGGCAATAACGGGACAAAGCACCCGGCAAAAGGCTAGGCCTCCCATCATTTACCAAGTATATAGATGCATTAATTAAATAACAGAATTTAAGATAATGATATCAAGCTCATGTTATTACATGAGTCAAAGCACCTGCATCTAGCAACGCTAACATTAGTAGCTGAGCAAAGCCTACTTAGCCATTCAAGTTTTGCTAGGAGGGGTTCAGTGCTTGGGTTCATGGCATTTCATGAGGCAAATATTTCAGTGGTAGGCAGCGAGCAATATGACATGGAAACGCAAACTAGCATAACAAGTCTAGAGATTGAATCAAGGTCATATCATCTTGCCTGTGATATCCTCAGCTTGGAATGGTTCTTGTTCGTCCTGCACGTACTCTACCGAATCCAGATACTCGTTCTCCGATCCCGGTGCTACCCAACATAAGAATAACATCCAATGAACAACAGCACCTCAAGATGCAACAAGCACATGATGCATGAGATGAAAACTGAGCATGCATCTCTATTTCTATCACTAGCACAAGCAAAAGAAGCTAATACAAGTTTCTGGACAGAACTGTACCCTAAGCTATTTTGACATGCATGAGAATGATATGATCAGATGCGTCTCGAGAAATCGATGCAAAACCATATAAAGAACATTTAAAATCGGAGCTACGGATCAACGGGAATCAATGAAACAAGATATGAAGCCCTACGTGTCAAAATCAACACCACACACCCAAATGGCACAAATCTGGTTTTCCCAGGTTTCCAAGACATATAACAACCCAACATGAATGGATTGGAGCAAGGAAGAACACCACAACATCAACTAAGCACCCACAACCATAAAAATGACAAAACTACATAATCTGCCATAATCTGCATCTTAGCACTTTGTGAGCTACATGCAACATAGCTACAGCCCTCCAAATATGAAAAATAATATATGTGATTGTAGCCAACCAAGAATACTAAAAGCACAAGCAAGAATCACACCAAAAGGAGTTAAACACAGGAAGGCACAAGGCTACAAACTTTCCCAAAACCATCAGATCTCAGGGACTTAGTGAAAATTCCTACACCTGACTTTCTGTCTTTGTTCTGAAGATTTTTGACAGCAACCAAAACATAACCTACAGGACTCCAAATGATATTAAATTTTACAGGGAGCTTCATAACATATCAGGTCCAAATTTCTAGCACTGAACTAAGACTAGATCACAACACAATGACCAGCACAACCTCATCTACAAGAGAAGAAAATGTTTCCAGATTCCCAGACTTAGTGAAATTCCAGATTTCACTAAGCTGGAATTTCCAGCCACATGCCCACTTTGTCTAGGCATAACTTGCACACAAGTAACACCAAGTGATAAATTACACCACCATGGTGTAAAGCAAAACCCCTACTACTACCACACAAAAGCTCATGCCCTTGGGCTCCACCTATTCCATGGAAAGAAAGAGCAAACTTGCAACACATCTGAATATGTCCACTCCATAAAGTATCCTAATGGTAAAACTAACTTCACCACTGGATTCCTTGGGATATTCTACACCAAAATCATATATAATATGTGTGCACTTACTTGGAACAAGTGACCACAAATTAAGGAAGAGGAAACTACTCCAAATCATGCCTAGTGAATAGGGCATCATTTCATGTAGTTTCACTATATCAACTACTACATGGTTGAGCTCATATGCACAATGACAAAGTGACATGGGGGTTTGAACCCCATGTTTGTGTCATGCGCATCAACTTCACAACCACCTCTACCAAGCTATCCACACATACAAATCACCATGCCCTCTCACATATGGACATGTGAAGGTGCATAGTTTTGCTTGCAAAGGTGGGGTGTCCCACACACACACATCCTCTCCACTACACACATTAAACATGTTCTTGGACAACACTAAATATTGTATCTATTTAGATCACCCAAGTAGGGAGCTCATCCACCACAAACACATGCTCACAAACTTAGATGTACATGAACTATGTTCATGTGGGGGGTGTTCCTCACACCACATGCACCTCAAGGTGTATATTCACTAAAAACCTATCACACTACACCATGTAAGCATGACACTAGTGCATCTACACACTCACTTAGACTAGCTTCACCACACATTCACATACATGCCACCATGCATACACACATATGAACACAGACACCACACTCACATAAACACACACATGCTTCACATCATATGGCACTTGTATAGCAGCAAAAGGAAAATAAAATGCCATTTCCACCTATGGATTTGGCACAAGAATAGCAACAAGAAAAGAAGGGAATAAAAATTACAGCAAGAAGGAAAAAATAAAAGGGGGGCACCCTGGGATTCGAACCCCAGTGCCCCTGGTATACCACAGTTCAGACTACCACTCTGCTACTGTCATTGTTTTGACAGAGAGAGGGGATCTAACAAGGTAAGGGCTACCCCTGCGGCTATTGTGTTGAGACTCCATGCAAAAAACAAAAGGGGGCGCCCTGGGGATCGAACCCAAGACGTGGGTCTGTCAACCCCAATGCGCTACCACTACACTACTCCTTGAGGTCTGACAGAGACGGGAACTGAAACAAGGTAAGCGACACGAGATTCTGCCCTGCCTACAGAACAACACCGGTGACAGGGAGGTCGTCGGGCTGATCTCGCCGTGGCTGCTGATGCTGTTGCGCTACCAGAGGGAACCATTTACTATTGCACTCGATGGCGACACGGGGAGGGAGCCCCTTGCTACTCTGCAACGCTGAGACACCCACAACATCACACACACGAACTGTTGCTGCTGCAGCTCGGCAGAGGACTCGCGACAGGGAGGTCGCCGTGCCTTACTGCTACAGCTCCTACCGGAGGACTCTACCACCACGTCGTCGCAACATGACGGAGGAGAGCTCATGCTACCGTTGTGTCGTGGTTTTGTCACGGCAGATGTCCTCGTGAAAGGACTTAGTATTGGAGCCATCGCACCTTGGTGGCGACTCAAAGGGGTTGAACGGGAGTCAGACGGCGATTTACCCAGGTTCGGCCCCTCGTGAGGATGTAAAAGCATACGTCCTGCTTTGTGTTGTATTGATGGAGTTTTGATTACAAGGAGGGCGTAACTCGCCAGACCTAGCACCCGATGATTTCTAACCTACCCTCTTCTTCCCTGGGACTCGCTTTAATATACAGGTCGAGTCCCTAGGGTTTACAAGGGTACTTTCCTTTCTACAAACCGTGACTCTTACGATCTCTAAGTCGCCACCTTTCCAAAGCTTGGAGACCTTCCCCGTCGTGGACTCCTTCCGGAAGTTGTAAACTGCCATACAACCTTCGGTCCTGCCACGCCAAGGCCCGAACCATATTTTAGATGAATCGCCAGATTTGGCGACCCGGCCCAACTAGGGCGGGTTATCAACAGATAATATCCCCAGCATTAGGCCCCAGATTGACTTGAATTTCCTTCATGCCAATATCCTTACTCAATTAAGGGCGATTCATTTTCACCCCCTTTTATACGCCATGAACTTAACCCGCCATCTGTTGCGGAAAAACTTGAGTCGCCAAACCATTTCTTGTTGGTACCTTCTTATCCCTTGAATCCCGGAAAAGATAATGACGTAATCCCCAACGAATCCTTCGGTATCGTTATCCCAAAAATTTCGGGGCGCCATCATGGCGAATCTTTATCTTTTGGTGGTTCCCGCTCGTGGCGCCTCGATCCTAGCGCCTGCCCTGTTAAATAGGCGGGAGGAAGGGACTGGGCGCATTCCACCTACCAGTCTTGTCGCCCTTCTCCTCCCCATTATCGCAGCGAAAACCCTCATCGTCTTCCGAGAGCTCTGCCACCACCCGAGGACCTCGTCGTCGTCCGAAAGCTTTGGTGCAGCCCGAGGACTTCGCCGCCGTCAAGCACTTCGCCGTGGCCGAGCAGTTCGCCGCCATCGACCGTCTCGCCGTCGTCGAGCACCTCGTCACCGCCGAACACTTCGTCGCCGCCCGAGGTTTTCGCGCCCGTCCGAGACCTTCATCGCCGTCGACCATCTCCAGCCGAATCCACCAGGTTAGGTTTCTGTCATTCAAGAGCAGATCCCAGTTCCTTTTCGAAGTTCATCACTGCCGCGTTCTTGGTGCTTCCCGAATAGCTTTACTTGTTCCTGATTAATTGGCGGCGATGATGATGAGAAAATCAATGTCTTTCATACCTTTATTTGTTCGGCCTCTACTTGCACACTTAGAGTAGGGCTTCACCAAATCAACAATATTGTCCCATCTTAGTCGCAGGTTGCCATATCCAGTCATTTTCCGTGTTCATTTATGTCTGCCCAGTAGATCCATAATCTACCGCTTGTTACGTGAAAACTATTTGTAGTCTCATACTTCACCATTTTTGGACAAATACCATTGATGCCTTGAAACACCGCTCCCTTAAGTAGCAAAAGTTTCGTAAGTCGCCCTGGCAACCTGACCCGGACCTTCGTTGGCGGATCAAAAAATTTCCTCAGCCATCGGGCAAATTATTTGGCGAGTCAAATGAAATTGTTTCACCTCTTTCAGTAGATGTTTGGCGTGTCAATTCACCCGTAATTTTATCCCTTTGTAGCATGGGCGCCATTTTCAAAAGTGACTGGCTTCCCACCAAGGTTAATGATGCCATACTAGATGATTACGTGAAAACGGGAAATTTGGACCCTCAGGATGTTATCGGTTGGCGCACCGGGTTAGGAGAAGAAATCCCCAATCCCAAAGAAGGGGAAATAGTTGTTTTCGTTGAACACCTTGAGCGGAGTTCTAAGCCGCCTGGATCGAAGTTCCTTAGAGACGCCATGGCTTTTATGAATGTCCGCCTCCAAGATCTAGGGCCCAACTCGATAAGCAATCTATGCCAGTTCCAGGTGTTTTGTGAGGCTTACTTGCGAATGGAACCCTCAGTTCCCTTATTCTGGTACTTCTTCCACTTAAATCGCCAAACAGAATTTCACAATGGCCCCAGCCTGGAGCTTGGTGGTGTAAATGTTCAGCACCGCAGGGATAGCCCATTTCCGTCACTCGCCATGCCAAGCCACCCCAAAGGCTGGGGCGAGTCTTGGTTCTATTGTCAAGAGACCTCGCGTGAGGGCGAAAACAAACTTCTGGGTTATAGGGAAGATCGCCTTCCAACGAATTTCAAACTCCCAGACAAGCTCACCAAAGAGGAGGAGTCAGATTTTATCCCAGTATTGTCTGAATTAAGATCTTTGACAAACAACGGCCTTACTGGAGTTGACTTGATCCGTTGTTGGGTCGAATGGCGTATCCTCCCTTTAAGTCGCCGGGACGGGTTAATGTGTGAATTCGACGGCACCCTAGATCATCCTCAGTGCTACTTCCACACGGCTCTGACGGAAAGTGACATTGTTACCATCATCAAGAAGCTGACCGGCGAGCCCGCGGGAAAATGCGGCCAAATAGGGCTCAAACCTTTTTGCAAGATTAACCCGGCACCAAAGGTAAATAACTTTAACCCGCCTCTTGTCTTTTACTTCTTATGTCTTATTCGAACTATGACCTCTTATAAAATATGCCATTTCAGAAAGGTGATAAATTTTGGTCCAAGAGGCCAAAAAAGTCAGCCATGAAGCAAGCTAGGCCGCCTCCAAAGAAGAAATCCAAGGGCAAGGGCAAAGCTGCTGTTACCGAACCATCTGAGGCCGATGAATCCCAAGTCGGCGACGCACCTTCGGAGGTAAAAAACCTATCCTCTTTTAACTCTCCATCCATTACTGATAACTTTGTATTTACACCTTTGCATCTCTTGAGTAGAATGAAGACAATGAAAGCCAGGAGGATTCTGTAGAGGTAATTTCTGTTTCCTCCGATTCATCTCCTTCTCCACCTAAGCCGGCCAGGCGAATTTGTGGGAAAGTTCCCCTCTCACACCCAAATGCTTGTTTGGATCCAAATTTTCTTCTGAAGAAAGCACAACACACTTCAAATCGGAAAACCCGAAGTCATTCTCGTGATCTGGTGTCCGGTTTACCAACAAGGAACAAGAAAAGGCCAAATGAGGTATCCTTTAACAACACTTCTTTAGGTCTTTTTGGATCGCATTTGTAACTTGCTTATATCTTCGAAGTACAACTTTTGCAGAATTCTCCTCCTACATCCGGCGACTCAGTAATGTCGGCACTTCCACCGATGATTCGTGTCCCTGGGTAAATCTTCGATAATATTTACTTTTAGTCTGATGGTGATAAATTTTCAGTCCTTTAAACGCACCCCCTTCTCCTTTCAGGGTACAGGCGAAGAAAAGAAAAACTGGCGGGTCAACTCCATCACAATTTCGGAGTCTATCGAAAAGTCGGCGCCGATCCAAGATAACCCGGACCAAGACAAACCTGAAGATCAAGTGGATCTCCCCAGCTCTCCTAAGGAAACCATGGATGCACCTAACCCGCCAAGTCCATTGACAACAGCAGAAGACACGGACGCTGTAATTATCACTGGTACTAGCTTCTCTAAACCGGCCACAATGGTTTTATCGAAGCATGTATCATCATCAGCTCAACCTATTCCTGAGCATGAACTCTCCAAGGCTAAGCTCTCCCAATATGAACATCTGGAATTCAAAGAACTTTGCTCTGGCTTTGCAAGTCGCCTGGAGGCGAGTTATGAGATGGAGAAGAGCCTGCTTCGGATGCTAAAGAACAAACATGAGGTACATTTTGTTGTACACTATATTATCCCCATTAACCCCCAAGGGCCGGGTCATCAGTAAAAAGATGAGACGGGTCTTGATGATTTGAAAAACTTTTGACCAGTAACCCCCAAGGGCTGGGTCATCAGTAAAAAGATGAGTCGGGTCTTGATGATTTGAAAAACTTTCGACCAGTAACCCCCAAGGGCCGGGTCATCAGTAAAAAGATGAGCCGGGTCTTGATGCTGTATAATTTTGTCTGAAAAAATTATACATTAGCCCCCAAGTGTCAGGGATGTTGCTTGCAATAATTCTGAGACTTGCCACTTAACTATATGCTTCAAGAGGAATCTCTTATCCAAACTGAATCATCACTTGGCGACTTGAAGAAAAGCTTATCTGATCAGCAGGATGCCCGGGCCAAATCAGAAGAGAAGTATCAACTGGTCTTATGTGAGATGGAAAAGCTAAAAGCCGACTTAAAAAGGGCTCAAGCTGATCAAGATGTTTTAACAAAGCGAGCAGAAAAAGCTAAAGTCAAGTTAGATACTGTGCAACAGGAGCTGTCCGGCTTAAAGCGACATATCTCAAACATGGCGCAAGCCGTCTTTGGTAAAAACCAACTCTTGACCTTTGTAAACAAATAACTTTTATCTAAGTCGCTGATTATCATTACCCCTTATACATGTCCGAGAGCCGCCAACCTTCAGGATGATTGCGTCCTGACGCTGAAGGCGATTTACATGCTGACGGAGCAGCTATATACCAGGAGTGTACTGACTGTGAAAGCGGTGATGGGCGCCAAGGAACCTATAACATCAATAAAGAAGATGCTTGGCTGCTTATCCACTCTTCCTCCCCAAATTGGTGAGTTAACTCGGTCAGCCGCCTGAAAAGGAGCGTTGACTACACTGAGTCGGTGCTTAGCATATGCTCCAGAGATAAACCCAGAAGAAGTAGCGGCGGGCTTTCCTCAACTCAAGGATGATGGATCAGAATTCGCCGAAGAGGACTACCAGCGTGTTGTCAAGGACTCCCGTTTGGCGGCGACTCAGCTTGCTGCAAGCCTGGACTTATCAAAATACCAAGCCGCATATGACAACAAGAACAAGAAGGTTAACCCGCCAACCTTTGTGACGACCAGCTTAACTCCGCGTCGACCCAAGAATCCTTTTGACTTGGATGCGGATCTCTCATCAGTCCTGACCGATGAAGATGAATTTGTCGCATTATCCAAGTGTAACTGGGTACTGGGCGACTTGCAAATTGAGGTCGGCCAAAGCTCGCAGCAGGCTGATCCAAGGGCATCAGCAGAATAAAATTTCATCGATTTGGCCATGAGAGCCATGTAATAGGTCTCTTTAGGAATCAAAACTGCTTCTGTGACACCTTAAAAATCCTTATGTCGCCCTTAAGGCGTTTTTAAATGCTTGATCCGCTATTTGAGGCTTTTTATCATAATACTTGACCCGCCATTGAGGCCTTTTTATGATGCTTAATCCGCCATGGCCAGAGTGATTTTTATCATCAACCTGTTCTAAGCTTGAAAACATATATGAAACCATCTGAGTGAGTAATGGGTGATAACAAATAGCAGTCGCCCCAAAATATTTTGAGGCGAGTCGGAAAAAAAAAGTCTGAAAAACCTTGTGGCAGTGCCAGGGAGGTAAAAAATAGCAACTTCGTCGGCTCATAAGGTCGCGAAAGGATAGGGCGACTCAAACAAGCTCAAGCGCCACCCAAAATAATAATTTCGTCGGCTCATAAGGTCACGACAGGATAGGGCGAGTCAAACAAGCTCAAGCGCCACCCAAGATAATAATTTCGTCGGCTCATAAGGTCGCGACAGGATAGGGCGAGTCAAACAAGCTCAAGCGCCACCCAAGATAATAATTTCGTCGGCTCATAAGGTCGCGACAGGATAGGGCGAGTCAAAACAAGCTCAAGCGCCACCCAAGGGAGACTTTTGTATCAAAAGCCCAAGTATTTAGACCGGCTGATCAGGCACAAGTCAAGCTTCAGTGAAGTTGGTTCAATGAACCAATGGTCTCTCTATTTTCCATGTGAGGCGCTTGCCGGTACCAGACATGTTTTAACAAAGCAAGTTCAGGGTCCATTAGAGGAATAACTCGCCAAGAGTTCATGGGTCCATATGGCGATTCGGCCAACACACAGTCCAGTATAACCATTTGTAATGCAGTAACTTTTCGTAGGCCAAATGGGTAATAAAATTGATCTCAATGAGAGGAAGCCCCCAAGTCAGGAGGCGTTTAATTTTATTGCTTTATAAGAAATGAAAAACTTACAAAATGTAGAGCTTAAGAGCTCAATTGTAATAAGGCCGCAAATGGGCAATATTCCAGGGGCGAGCCAACTCAGCCTCCGTGGTTGGCCGGTTAGGCCGGAGATCCACCAGATAGTAAGACCCGTTGTGAAGATTTTTGCTGACGACGAACGGTCCTTCCCATGGTGGTGATAACTTATGCATGCCAGCGCGATCTTGTATCAGCCGAAGCACTAAGTCGCCTTCCTGAAAGGCTCGGCTCTTGACCCGGCGGTTGTGATAACGTCGTAAGTCCTGCTGATAAATGGCCGATCGGGCTGCAGCCAAATCACGCGGCTCCTCTAAGGCGTCCAAAGAGTCTTGACGCACCAGTTCGTTGTCCTGTTCCACATAAGCGGCGACTCTAGGCGAGTCATGCCTTATGTCAGTGGGAAGAACAGCTTTTGCTCCATAGACCAGAAAGAAAGGGGTAAAACCCGTGGACCGGTTTGGGGTGGTCCGGATGCTCCATAGCACTGAAGGCAACTTCTCAACCCAATATCCCGGGGTTCTTTCCAAGGGAACCATGAGTTGGGGCTTGATTCCCCGTAAAACTTCCTCGTTCGCCCGCTCCGCCTGTCCATTAGATTGTGGGTGAGCAACCGCAGAAACATCAAGCCGGATATGCTCTCGACGGCAAAACTCGTGCATCGCCCCTTGAGACAGATTAGTGCCATTGTCAGTAATGATACTGTGCGGATATCCAAACCGGAAGATCAACTTTTTCAAGAATTTGACCGCCGTCACCGCATCACAAGCTCCAACAGGCTCTGCCTCAACCCACTTGGTGAATTTATCAACCGCCACCAGCAAATGGGTTTTCTTGTTGGATGACATTTTAAAGGGGCCAACCATGTCTAACCCCCAGACCGCGAAAGGCCAAGTGATGGGAATCATCCTTAGTTCTTGAGCCGGCACATGAGCCTGTCGCCCATAACGCTGGCATCCATCGCATCGACGAACTATCTCCTCTGCATCTGCATGAGCAGTCAACCAAAAGAAACCATGACGGAACGCCTTTGAAACCAAAGAACGTGACCCGGCGTGATGCCCACAATCTCCGGAATGAATGTCATTTAGAATTATGCACCCTTCTTCGGAGGAAACACATCGTTGAAAAACCCTGGAGGTACTTCGCTTATATAATTCGCCGTTGATGATCACCATGGATTTGCTTCGCCGAACAATTTGGCGGGCCAAAACTTCATCTGTTGGTAACTCGCCTCGGGCGAGATAGGCCAGATAGGGAAGAACCCAATCCGGCGTAACGTGGAGAGCCGCCACGAATTGAGACTCAGGATCTGGTATCGCCAACTCCTCCTGTGATGGCAAACTCACGGAGGGATTATGCAAAGTATCCAGAAAAACATTGGGGGGAACCGACTTTCGCTGGGAACCGAGACGCGAAAGGGCATCAGCCGCCTCGTTAAGGCGCCGGTCAATGTGATCAACCTGATAGCCATGGAAATGACCCGCCACATCAGACACGGCCCTCCTGTAAGCCGCCATAACGGGGTCTCGAGAATCCCAAGTGCCTGAACCTTGCTGAGCCACCAGATCAGAGTCGCCAAAACATCTGACCCGCGTAAGGTTCATCTCCTCGGCGAGTCGCAAGCCGTGAAGTAAAGCTTTGTATTCTGCAGCATTGTTGGTGCACGGAAACATGAGTCGGAGGACATAACATAATTTGTCTCCTTGAGGGGACACCAATACCACACCAGCCCCCGAGCCTTCCAACTGTCTGGATCTATCAAAATAAATAGTCCACTATGTAAGATCAGGCTTGTCTTCCGGGGCCTGTAACTCGGTCCAATCATTGATGAAATCAACCAAGGCTTGAGATTTGATGGCCGTGCGAGGGGTGTATCGTACGTGATGCGGCCCAAGTTCAATCGCCCACTTGGCAATCCGTCCTGTCGCCTCCCGATTCTGGATGATGTCCCCGAGGGGGGCGGAACTAACCACCGTGATGGGATGTTCTTGAAAATAATGTTTAAGCTTCCTACTCGCCATAAACACCCCATACACTAATTTCTGCCAATGTGGGTATCGTTGCTTGGAAAGAGTTAGCACTTCGCTGATAAAATACACCGGGCGCTGCACAGGGTATTCCTTTCCTTCCTCCTTCCTTTCAACGACCACCGCCACACTTACTGCTTTGGAGTTTGCCGCAATATACAAAAGCATGGGCTCCTTCTCAGTCGGGGTGGCCAAGACCGGCGGGTTGACCAGTTGCTGTTTCAAGGCTTCGAGAGCTTCATCAGCTTCATCTGTCCAAACAAAATGGTCAGATTTCTTTAGCAATTGATAAAGGGGAATCGCCTTTTCTCCGAGGCGGCTTATGAAGCGACTTAAGGCCGCAATGCGACCCGCCATCCGTTGGACTTGGTTAACATTTGCTGGCTTCCCAAGGGAAGTAACCGCTTCGATTTTCTCCAGGTTAGCTTCGATGCCACGCTCAGACACCAGGAAGCCCAACAATTTTCCTGCAGGAACACCAAAAACACACTTGGTGGGATTTAGCTTCATCTGATATACCCGCGGATTATCAAAAGTTTCCTTGAGATCTTCCAATAGCGTCTCCCCCTGGCGGGTTTTAATCACAATGTCATCGACATAGGCGTGGACGTTGCGTCCGATTTGGCTACGGAGGCAATTCTGGATGCAACGCTGATAAGTCGCCCCTGCACTCTTGAGTCCAAATGGCATGGACACATAGCAAAAAGGCCCAAAGGGGGTTATAAAAGTTGTTTTTTCTTGATCCTCCACGACCATCTTGATTTGGTGATATCCAGAGTAGGCGTCCAAGAAGCACAAACGTTCGCATCCCGCCACCGAGTCAATAATCTGGTCGATGCGGGGAAGAGCGAAAGGATCTTTTGGACAAGCTCTGTTGAGGTCCGTGTAATCAATGCACATACGGAAGGTACCATTCTTTTTTAGCACCAAGACCGGGTTAGCCAACCATTTGGGGTGGAAAACCTCTACGATGAATCCGGCGGCCAAGAGACGGGCAACCTCTTCCCCGATTGCCTTGCGTCGTTCCTCGTTAAACCTACGAAGATACTGCTGGATGGGTTTTTCCTTTGGGTCAACATTAAGATGGTGCTCAGCGAATTCTCTCGGCACACCAGACATGTCAGAAGGTTTCCATGCGAAGATGTCCCGATTCTCACGGATGAATTCGATGAGCGCGCTTTCCTATTTGGGATCCAGACCCGTCCAAATGGTGAACTGCTTGGTTGAGTCGCCAGGAATGAAATCAACCGTTTTAGTGTCATCCGTTGGTTTGAACTTGAGGGGCGGCTCAACATCTGTCGTTGGCTTTTTTAAGGGCGACATATCAGCCGGATCAACATTGGCCTGATGATATTTGAGCTCCTCTGCAGCGCAGGCGACTTCCGCGTAAGCCGCGTCCCCTTCTTCACATTCCCTTGCAATCCTTCTATCACCATCAACCGTGATGGGTCCTTTAGGACTAGGCATCTTGAGTTTAAGGTAAACATAGCATGGGCGAGCCATGAACCGGGCGTAAGCCGGCCGCCCAAACAGCGCATGGTAGGGGCTTTTCAATTTGACCACCTCAAACATCAGTGACTCACTCATGTAGTTAGATGTTGTTCCAAATGCAACTGTGAGTCTGACTCGGCCTATGGGGTACGCCGATTTGCCTGGGACGATTCCGTGGAATACCGTGGTTGAAGGCATCAAATATTTTTCCAACAGGTTCATCCTTTGGAAAGTGTCAAAATACAAAATATTGATGTTGATGCCACCATCCATTAGTACTTTCGACAAGGTATACCCCCCAACTTGGGGAGCCATGACCAACGCTAAGTCGACGGGATTGTCAACTCTTGGCGGGTGATCCTCCCTACTCCATGATATGGTCTGCTCGGACTAGTGGAGGTACCTAGGGAGTGCCGGCTCAGACACACTGTACGCTCGATGACTCACCTTTTTATCACGCCTGCAAGCATTGGTGGTGAAAACGTGGTACTGCCCATTGCTTAACTATTTGGGGGTGTTGCGGAAGCCGCCGTTGTCATCCTGGCCCTGCGAAGCCCCCTGTGGGGGTGGTTGCTGAAAAACTCCGGGCGGGTTATACCGTCGCTCGTGATGCACCGGATACTGGCCGCTGCTCGGCTGCGAGCCACCCTGAGCCCCCGGTTCGGGAAAACCGCCGAAGGGGTTCTGACGTTGGTTGGGTGCACCGAATTGTTCCTACCGTTGGTCCGAGTCACCGCTTTGCCCTTTTTTGATCGCCTCTGCCCGAAACTCCCGCATCACATAGCAGTCCTCCCAGGAATGAGTCGTCGGGCCGTCTACCATGGCGTGGTGCGGGCAGGGGCCTTTGAGTAACTCATTATAGTTGCCCGGCTTTTTGCCACTGTAACCCCTACTTTTCTTCTGGCGCTGGTTGCCATTATTGGTGTTGGTGTTGGCGACTAAGTCTGAAGACTCTTCCTGCTGCCTTCTCTTGCTACTTTGCTCCCTGATTGTGGCAGGCCCACCCTTGGAACCGGGTATCATTTTTGAATGACTCGCCCTTTCTTGGTGAGTTAGTCTTGCCTCCATCCTCGCCGGGATCTTTGGTGTCGTCCGCCTCAGCGTACCTAGTGTTGGTATCCATTAGCTCCCCCATGTCTTGGACCTTCCGTTTGAGTCGCCCCAACTTCTGCACCAAAGGTTCATAGTGGCAATTCTGCTCGAGGATCAGTACAGCCTGAGCCGTCGTAATGCCGTCTGACGAGTGAATGATTTCCGCGACACGCCGTGACCAGTGGTGGGCCGACTCATCGGGGCGTTTAACGCAGTGCTGTAGATCGACAATTGTCATTGGACGCTTGCAGGTTCCTCGGAAGTTTTTTATGAAACGCTCTTTCAATTCAGCTCAAGTCTGGATGGAGTTGGGAGGTAAGTTTTTTAACCAAGTACGCGCCGTCCCTTCGAGCATCATTGTGAAGTATCTAGCGCAAACTGCTTCATTTACGTTGAGCATGTCCATGGCGATTTCATAACTCTCGACCCACGACGCCGGCTCAAGGTCCGGAGTGTAGTTAGGCACCTTTCTTGGCCCTTTAAAATCCTTGGGCATTCGTTCGTTGCGAAGGGCGGGAGCCAAGCACGGCACCCCCACTCGTCCGCCGCTCCCGATAAGAGGGACTGGGGCGACTTGGATGTCTGGATGATTCTGGCCTGGCGGGTCTTGATGGTCAGGCGAGTTGTCTTGGGGAATGAGCCGCGGTCCGCTGTTTACAGCGGGCTGGTCCTCCTGTTTACTCCTGGTGCGGCTTGCTTGGGGAGTGGAGTGCAGCCTATCTAGGCTATGTGAGAACTGGGCATTTTGAACCACCGCCGTCTTCAACATCTCAATGGCGTTCCTTGCCTCTATCTCGGCAGGAGTGTTGCCGTGAATCGGAAGGGATTCCAAATGGCGAGTTGCGGCAAGGACGTTGTCCACCAGGTTGGAGAAGTGACCTTGAGGTGTCCGGAATCGGGGGACGTGATCCGCAACTGGCTGGAACGGCGGGTTAGGCGGCTGGCCCGGCCCTCCCCCCGGGGCGGCTCCCGTCCCGGGAGTTCGTGGAGTGTCTAACAGGCGGGTCGGGTTGAGATCGGGGGGTGGGCAGGCGGCCCTGATGTCTCCGCTGATGGACGGCGTCAGATGCATGCTAGTGCCTTTCGAGCCGCCCGTTGTCAGTATTTAGGCGAGCTATCTCAGCGGTAATTTGAGCTTGCCAGGTTTCGATCCTGGCAGACTCCACCTCAGCATCCTGCTGAGCCTTTGCCACCGCTTCCCTCAGTTTCGTCAGTTCCGTGTTTACCGCTTCCTGGTTCTCAGGTGTGATGGGGTCGCCATGAGCCTTGTAATTTCCGCTGCTAATTCCACCAAGATAGCGGCCGGGCTTCTAGACGTCTCGCCACCTCCGCCTGCCGGGTTTGGCGAGGGTTGAGTCACCCCAGCCATGTAAACGGCGATCTGACGACGAGTTCGGTCAAGAACTTCGGGGTCCATGGCCAGCGACAAGCCGCCAAGACAGTCCCCATGTAGAGACTGGATTGAATCCGAATCGCCCATGGACGATTCGTCGTCAGTGTTGACCGGCGTGGTTTCCAGGGTCGCTGAGTGTTCTGGTTCCTCAGATCCCTGCGTGAATCCAACAAAGACCGGGCGAGTTAGATTTGGCGTTACGACCGGGCGGACGTACCTGGCCGGCTCGACGATGTCGGAGGAGATGTCCGGCTGAGGCACGGGCAATCCAATCATGCCGATGAAGAAACTGATCTTGCCGAAGGGGACCCTGTAACCAGATTCAATCGAATCCGCCTCGGGCCCCTATAGCAGGTTGTTGATGTAGTACTTCCCACGTCGGTTCCGAGTCATGAGCCCCGTCATGTAGCTCCCAAACCCTGGTAGGGTTCCCTTTGAGAACTCAACTCCACCGTGCGCAGGCCCCACGGTGGGCGCCAACTGTCGTGGTTCTATCACGGCAGATGTCCTCGTGAAAGGACTTAGTATTGGAGCCACCGCACCTTGGTGGCGACTCAAAGGGGTTGAACGGAAGTGAGACGGCGATTTACCCAGGTTCGGCCCCTCATGAGGAGGTAAAATCCTACGTCATGCTTTGTGTTGTATTGATGGAGTTTCGATTACAAGGAGGGCGTAACTCGCCAGACCTAGCACTCGATGATTTCTAACCTACCCTCTTCTTCCCTGGGACTCGCTTTTATATACAGGTCGAGTCCCTAGGGTTTACAAGGGTACTTTCCTTTCTACAAACCGTGACTCTTACGATCTCTAAGTCGCCACCTTTCCAAAGATTGGAGACCTTCCCCGTCGTGGACTCCTTCCGAAAGTTGTAAACCGCCATACAACCTTCGGTCCTGCCAGGGCAAGGCCCGAACCATATTTTAGATGAATCGCCAGATTTGGTGACCCGGCCCAACTAGGGTGGGTTATCAACAGATAATATCCCCCAACACGTTGCAACCTACATGTCGCCCTGATAGAGGAGAAACACATGTACGCACACATCCGTTGCTACTGGTGTTGCTCGAGGCAGAGGATGCACACGCACTCATGAGATCCCGGCTGAACTACGGAGGATGAAGGAAGAGGAAGGTGCGTCCTCACCTTGGGAAGGAAGGGGGCTCCGACCTGAGGGAGGAAGCCAGACCGGAGGGGAAGAAGACCGAAGCGGAAGGAGTCCCTGACGTGGAACCGAAGCAGAGGTGAGGAGCACCGGGGCCGAGCCGTTGACGAGGTCGAGGCCGTCGGTGCACTCGTTCCCCGGGGCTCCTAGCGCCGGGAATGGAGCGCGGGCACCTTGCCCGAGCCCCCGGACATGGTCGCCGGCGATGCTCGACGGAGATGGCGGGGGTAGACGCGGCGGGGCTGCTCTCTCTCTCTCTCTGCTATCTCCTACAGAGAATTACCCTGGGGAGGAATGGAGAGAGATGGAGATGGGGAGAAGAGAGGTGGCGGCGGCAGGAGGGATGGAGTGGAACCCTAGGCCGAGGGGGGGCACGGACGCCCAGGTTATAAGGGCCCCTCGACGTTTGTGCAACGGCGTCAGCTCTGTCTCTCTCTCTCGCCACTGACGGAAAGAAGCAGAGGGGCGGACGGCGTTAGAAGAAAGAAGAAGGAGTGCGCTGGGCTTTCGCGGGGGAAACAGAAAGGAGAGGATGGGCCTCGGGAGGGAGAAGTGGCCCATCTGGCACCTGGTAAGAGAAAAGACTCCTCGGGGTTTTCCATTTTAAAAACAACACCACCAAAAATAATCTCCGAGGAAAAAAACTATGGCAACAAAAATTAAAATAGAAATACCCCTGGTCATAAGAAATTATGGCCTATTTGAATAAAATAGAAAAGAAATGTTTGGAGCCATCAAATATTTTCAAAACAGAATTTGTTGGGTCTGTTTTGTGAATATATGCACCTTTTAAACTAAGTTACAAATCAGCAAATACACCTCTTTACATCCACCACAAAACAAGCTAAATCATGGGCATTTTTAAAAGAGGGAAGGGAGAAGAGAATCTTGACATAGGAGAAATAGAGAGGAGGGGTGGAGATGGTTTTTAAACCTAAGCATATACTATCACATGCACACCCCACACAATCTATACATCACATGCACAACAACACAAGGACAAGACATGAAATCACAAGAACACAATGCAACAACAAGAACAGATGGCACGATATGGAATGCATGCATGCAAAGGAAGAGAAAATAATAAGGTGACATCACATGAAATAATGAGCATGGGCTCTCTCATAGCATTGACATGGTGGACCCACGTATATAAGGTTCCAAATATGGAAGGATTACATCTGGGGCACTACACCATTGTTGAATGGGAGCCCCCGCAGAATGTGAAGCAGCTTCAAAGCTTTCTCGGGCTCGCAAGCTATTGCAGAAGGTTCGTTGAGAACTTATCCAAGATTGCGAAGCCGCTCCCATGTCTTCTTCAAAAAGGTGTGAAGTATGCTTGGTCTCGAGAGTGTCAGTTGGCCTTCGACACACTCAAAGAGAAACTCACCTCCACTCCAGTCTTGGTTCCTCCGGATGATTCCAAGCCTTACCAGGTGTTCTGCGACGCTTCTCTCTAGGGTCTTGGTGCAGTTCTGATGCAAGAGAAGAAAGTGGTTGCTTATACCTCCACGCAGTTGAAGCCAGCGGAGAAGAACTATCATGTGCATGGTGTGTTCCATGCCTCTTAGCTCCAGAGGTGCTTCAAGACCCCCAAGCGCATTGTTCATCTTCAAGACATCGACCTTCAGCCTGACCTATCTTATCATGAGCATCCAGTTGCGGTTCTCGAGGCGACTGAGCGCAAGACCCGCAACAAGACTGTCAAATTTCTCAAAGTGCAATGGTCACACCATTCCAATAAAGAGGCTACTTGGGAACGCGAGGATCACCTCCGTTCTGAATTTCCGGAGTTCTTTCCGGCATAGATCTCGGGGCGAGATCTTTTTGTAGTGTAGGAGAGTTTGTAATGCCCCAAATGTGTAGCTTACCATATTTGGAACCTTCCCTTGTGGGTCCAACTTGTCATGGACATGAGAGCTATCTATGCTTATGATTTCATGTGGAGCTCCCCTTGTTTATTTCTCATTTGGATGCATGCATCCATGCCATTCCATTTCATGCCATGGTGTTATTTGCTTGGTGATCTTTGTGGTGTTGTGTTGACATGATTTGTGATGTGGTAGCTGTTGTTAGTGGAGTAGTGCTAATGCTAGTAGATAACCTTGTGATTTGCATAGTTTTCAAAACCATCTTCCCCCCTCTCTATTTCATCTCAAGGTCAAGTTTCACTTGATCCTTTTCTGCTTTTAAAATGCCAAGGTTTACCATATGTTAGTGGTGAATTTGAGTTGTGTATATGCTGCTTAGAAAAGGTGTTTTAAAGGGGGCAATAATTACAAAAGAGATCCAAACAATTGCTGTTTTGTAAATATTTATTTGCCCCAAATATTTCTTTTCCATTTTATTCAAATAGGTCATAATTCCTTATGACGAGGGGTGTTTTTATCTTTATTTTTGAGCCAACAATTTGGCCTGTGGCTTATTTTTTTTCTTTCCCTGTTTTATTTAAATTAGAAAAGCCAGGGATTTTTTTTCTTCTCTATCTGGCGCCATCCTGTGGGCTTCCTCCCATAGGCCGGCTCACTCCCTCCTCTCTCTCGCGCAGAAACCCTCGGCGCATCCCTCTTCTTCCTCTTTCCAGCAGGGCACCTGGGGACCACTGTCAGCGTCCCATTCCTTTTCCCCTCTCGCTTTCCACCGGAGCTCCCTCGCGCACATGACCGCGGTGCGTCCCTCTCCCCTACTCTCCCCTATATAACCCCCTTGGCGTCCGTGTCAATGCCTAGGGTTCCTCCTCCTCCGCCGCCACTTCTTCCCCATCTCCCTCTCTCTCTGTCGGCGACCTCAGGTAAGAGGATCGGTGCTTCCGCCATGGCCGATCCGTGAAGGATTTCATCACCGTTGATGCTGAGCCCCTGCTTCCTCTCCAAGACTTCGTCGAGCATGCGGGATCACCAGGGAGACCATTCCCACAGCTAGGACGACGGCATCGCCTCCTCTTCCCCTGCTTCGGCGACGACCCCTCCGCTCCAACGATCTTCCCCGACGCGGCTTCCTCCTCTTCTTCCCCTGCTTCCTCTCCGACCAAGATCGGCTTCTTCGTCCGTTGGGTGAGCAGAGCCTTCCTCCCCCCCTTCCCTGTTTTCGATCGAGCATAGGATCCGTGGATTGGCCGCCGTGTTGTTCCCTGTCGCCGGAGCCGCCGCGCAGCGTGGTCCCATAGTTGTAGGCCTTCCCAAGGCACGTTAGGTGTAGGAATGGGACCGTGGGTGCCAGGGCATCCTTCCATCGACGAGCCGTTGGCTGATTTAGCTTGTGTCGCCGGCGATGTGGCTCCCCTGTTCCGGCCACCGTGGGTCAGCAGTGGATCCCGAAGGGGTTGCTCAAAAGAGCAGAGCCCCTTCTCTGTCAAGAGTCGATGCGTAGCATAATGGTAGTGCATTGTTGTTCTCAGTTGCACGTCGTGGGTTCGATTCCCTCAGTGCCCCTTTTGTTTTTGTGGGTATTTAGCACAGTAGCAACAGGGTGAACCTGACTCTGTGTGCGCCCTCTCTCCTGTCGAGCAGTGGCATGTAGAAGAGTGGTTGTGGGCTGTGTGCTGGATCCAGTAGGTATGGGTTCGATCCCAGAACCTCCCTTTTTTGTTTTATTTTATTTTTCCTTTGCTGATTTGTTATCTAAGTTGCCCACATTATTTGTAGCATTGTAGTTGTTCTTCCTTTGTTATTTTGCCTTCCTGTCTAGATGTTGTATGTGTGTGTGTGTGTGATGGCACACAACCAAGTGGTGCATTGTGGTGCATGTGTGTGTGTGCAGCTCACACACATGAACAAGAGTTCATGTTGCACTTGGTGATGTGGGTGTGTATGTGTGTGTGAGAAGACTCACATACATGTGTATGTGTGAGTAAGTGCTATATGGTTGTGAGTGCCTAAGTGTGTGTCTTGTGTGTGTAGGTGCTTTGGAGTTAGATATGTGAGTGTGTAGTTTTGTGGGTGTGTGTAGGTTCACCCCACCTACTAAGGCAAGTGTGCACCATCACATGTTCATATGTGAGTGTGTGCATACTCTCTTGGATGGTGTGGATGTTTTTCCCATGAGCATGTTAGATGTGATGCATGTGAGTGTGTGGTGGTGTGCCAAGGCACATGGGCATGAGGTCTACCCCTCATGTGCCACATTGATGTTGTGTGAGAGTGCATATGCTTGTGTAGATATAGTCCAGTGTATAGCACATGTGATGATGCACTATTCACTATATGTGATGCTATGTAGATTTTCTTTTCTAGTTTGTGCTCTTTTGTTCCATGCATGCGCATATGTTTTATATATGATTTTGGGTAAAATCATCCCAGGAATCCATTAGTGAAGTCAGTTTTGCCATTGGAACTTTTCCTGGAGATGACATATTTTAGATTTGTTCTATGTTTGGAGCTTGGTTCCATGCGATATGGTGTCCCCAAGAGTTTGGTTATTGGTTGTGGTAGTAGAGGGTGACCCCCTCTACCACATATTGGTTTTGTTTCATGCTTAGGAATCCATATGTGCAAGTTGTGCCCATCCAAAGTAGGCATGTGGTTGAAATTCCAGATTAGTGAGATTTTCACTAAGTCTGAGAATCTGTTTATATTTTCTTCTCCTGTTGATGAGCTTGTGCACGTCCATGTGTTTTGATTCAGCCTTAGCTTTCTACTGGGAAGTTGTAGATTTTATGTTTGTCTAGCACCCTGTAAATTTTCATTCCATTTGGAGTCCTATAGATATTGTTTTGGGTGTTGTCAAAATGCTTCAGAGCATAAACAGCTAGTGAGAATCTGGAATTTTCACAAGTCCGTGAAATCTAATATTTTTGGCCTAGTTAGCAGTTGTGTAACTTTCTGTGTGAAACTCCTTTGTGTGATCTTTTTGCTTATGCTTGTAGTACTCTTGGATAGCTTCTGCCACATATCTTATTTGTCATGTTTGGGTGGATGTAGGTGCTTTGCATGTAGCTCTCAAAGTGTTATGATGTTGTTTATGGCAGATTGTGTAGTTTTGGTATTTTGATGTTTGTAAGTGCATAGTTGATGGTGTGGTGATATTCTTTGCACCACCCCATCCATGTTGGTTTGTTTTATGTCTTGGCAACCTGGAAACACCAGAGTTATGCCATTGGAGTGTGTTGTGATGTATTTGACACGTAGCACTTCATTTCTTATTTCGTTGTTTCCCGTTGATCTGTAGCTCCGTTTATAATGTTCTTTATATGGTTTTGCATCGTTTTCACGTGACGCATCTGATCATGTCACTCTCATGCATGTCAAGATATCTTAGAGTGCCTTTCTGTCCAGGAACTTGCATTTCCTTCTCATGCCTGTGCTAGTGATAGAAATAGATATGCATGTTCATATTCATCTCATGCATCATGTGCTTGTTGCATCTTGAGGTGTTGTTGTTCATTGGATGTTATTTTTATGTTGGGCAGCACCGGGATCGGAGAACGAGTACGTGGATTCGGGAGAGTACGTGCAGGACGAACAAGAGCAGTTCCAAGCTGAGGATATCACAAGCAAGATGATATGACCTTGATTCCATCTCTAGACTTGTTATGCTAGATTACGTTTCTTCCGTCATATGCTCGCTGCCTACCACTGAAATAATTGCCTCCTAAATTGCCATGAAACCCAAACACTTATCCCTTCCTAGCAAATCTTGAATGGCTAAGTAGGCTTTGCTCAGCTACTAATGTTAGCGTTGCTAGTTGCAGGTGCATTTGTCTCATGTGATAACATGAGTTTGATATCATTATGCTAAATCTGTTATTTAATTAATGCACCTATATACTTGGTAAATAACGGAAGGCCTAGCCTTTTTGCCAAGTGTTTTGTTCCGTTATTGCCGTCATAGTTACCGGCTACCGGTGTTTGATTCCATATTGTTCGCTCCTAACACGTTCGGGGTTGTTATGGGGACCCCCTCGATAAATAACGTAGTGTTAAGACTTGTCCGGCAGGACCCAACATTGGTGTTAATTTGCTAATCACTTAATAATAATCTGCATAGGGAATGATCACCCCGAGGATCTTTGATCAACAACCCGGGCCAGTGCTCCTCATGAGTGTTGGTCCAAACTAGAGTCGTGTGCGGGGCCAACCCGGGGCAACTCGGGAGATGTCTATCAGGCCACTATACGCTGTGCTCATCCGGCGTGTCCTGAGACTGAGATACGCGGCTCTTATCAGGGTCGCCGACACGGCGGGAGGTCCTGGTAGTCTTGTCTTACCTTAGCGATATATCTTGCGTATAGGAATCCCGGTGAAGCTTTGGTTCTCCCCAGAGTTGAGGTTTTCCTCTAAGGAATCCAACGAGATCACGAGATTCGTGATAGAGGATTACTTTGCGGCCCATGTACGTTTGTGATGGACTAGTTGGAGCACCCCTGCAGGGTTAATCTTTCGGAAAGCCGTGCCCGTGGTTATGTGGCAACTTGGAATATTTGTTAACATCCGGTAATAGACAACTTAAACATAAGCTAATAAAATTTCCTACTGTGTGCGTAACCGTGACTGTCCCCTTTGAAGATCTCTCTTCGATCGGGAACACGGTGGGGTTATGATTGACGTAAGTAGGTGTTCAGGATCACTTAGTGATCAGTTAGTCATCGACCGCTAGTATAGACCACCTTCAATACATGTTCTACGTAAGTTAGGCACCATATAAAGCTTAGGATGCTGCAACCTAAATACTCCACCTTTCCAACCTAATAACTTGACTAGTTTTGGCACCGAGGTCATAGATTGTTGAGTCCCCGTGGCTCACAGATTCCTTCACAACACCAACAAGTTCAAGTACCCCCGAGACAGGTGATCCCGACGACACGCAGCTGGCGTGGCAGTACGACGAGGAGAACGACCGCCTATACGTGAACTATCCAAACGACTGAGGCATGGTCGTGATCGTGGGCAAGCAGCAGGGTACCATAGTCATTTCTCATCTTTTAGTCCGTAGCGGAACTACCTTATTTGGATGCGTGATGTAACTCTGATATATTTATGAGATGACAGTTGAATCCCTTATTGTCATTCCTCTATTATTATGTATGTGCTATGTTACCATGTTTGCGAAACGCTTAGATGCGCTTCTTTCCAATTCGGAGCCTCGTTCCCCAAATCGGAAAGGACCGCATCTTAGTCATTACAACAGCAAAGGATCAGAAGTGCAAGTACTACAACAGCAGTTTTCTCGGTGAGGATTATGAAAACAGTTTGCACAGTACGCAGGCACAGAGTAAGCAGGTGAGGATTAACAGATGTGAAGAATTTGGGTTGACGAAATTCAGAGAGAATCTTCAGCAAATTCTTCAAACAGAGACAACGAAATTCTTCAACATACAATAATGAGGAATTGAAAGAGTTGAAGAAATAGAACCCGTATCACAGTGAAGACAGTTGTTGATGAGCTAGTTCCAACTGTTGTGACAGTCGTACGTGTGGTTTGGAGCGGCTTGGTATTGAAACCAAAGGACACACAGTCCCGGGACACATAGTCCCTACCGTATTCTCCTTGCACTACTGGAATCAGAGAATTTGCCATCTGCTGCTTCTTTGTCGTCTGCTGCGTGATGGCAAAGACACTCTTTGCCATCAGCTACCCAAAACCTGACGGCAAAGAGCAGGCTGATGGCAAAGAGTGTCTTTGCCATCTGCTGCCTCCTTGCCATCTGCCAGCTGACGGCAAAGAACCCACCCCACACCACCCTCTAACCCATAACGGTCCACCTTTTTGCCGTCAGCCTGTTACCCCTTTGCCGTTGGGGGCAGACGGCAAAGCGCCCACTGGACCTAACGTCGTCAACCCCCACCCCACCCCCTCTCTCCCCCCCGTAACGGCTCACCATAGCCCGTGACTCTCTCCCTGCACCGCCGCCGGAGCTCGTCCTCCCTCCTCCCTCCTCCCCGCGACCCGCCGCCGGAGCTCGCCCCTCCTCCTCCCTGCGACCCCCTCCTCCACCATAGTGCCCCTGCTCCACCACCGCCCCCTCCTCTCCATTCCCCTGCTCCACCACCGCCCTCGACTCTCTCCCTGCACCACTGCCGGAGCTCGTCCTCCCTCCTCCCTCCTCCCCGCGACCCGCCGCCGGAGCTCCTTGTAAGTCCTCCGACCCTCCTTTCCTCTCTTTGCCACTATGAAAAAAAGTGTAGTGGTCAATAGACAATTTTTCCATTGATGGATTAAGCCCAAGGAACTTTTAGTAAAATTATAGTTTAACCATACTCAATCACCCTTAGGGAACGTATACCAATATACCCTGGGTTTTAATACCGTGGTTTTTATACCAAAGTATTATGAATTATGAGTAATACACAAGTGAGCTATAATAAGGAGGTCAGTCCCTTTTGATCAAGCTGCTGCCTAGCCCTGCCTTTAGAAAAGAGAAAACAAAGGGCTCCCTGCATTTGACGAATTTACTCACTCACTTTCCCTAGCCTTTTTTTATGTGCTGTCATTTGATTTGTGGGATTAGTCTATGCAGACATGAATCCAACATTTCCAGGTTCTATTCCATTTTCCTTTTGAGAAGAAAAGAAGTTCTTGCCTAGTAAGATCCATCTCCGTTGCTAGTTTTAGTTGTTTCCAGTTGATGGTTTGTGTTTCTTTATGTTCACCAGAGCAACCAGAGCACAACATCATGCCGTGCCTCCCCTCGTTTCTCCCCTTCCTCCCAGTTCTCTCTCTCTCTCTCTCTCTCTCTCTCTCTCTCGCTCTCGCTCATTTTCTTTTAGGAGCACGCCCGAGTAACCATGGCGCTGCCTCGAGAACCCCGACGCCTTGCAAGTCGCCACTGTTGCTCGCTTGGATCCGTCCCCACCGTCATTCCGTGCGTACAACCCGTCCGCCGCCGCGCTGCGCACACCACACTCAATCGGATCGAGTGGGAGAGCCGCCTGTGGGCAGGGGGAGTAGGCAGATGACAAAGAGTGGAGGGGGGGAGTAGGCAGACGGCAAAGATGGAGGGGGAGGCAGACGGCAAAGATGGAGGGGGGGAGGGGAGGGGGAGGCAGACGACAAAGATGGAGGGGGAGGCAGACGGCAAAGCCTCCGTTAACCCCTAACGGAGGCAACGCCTGTCGGTTGCCGTCTCGAGCACTTTGCCGACTGCTCCTAAGGAAAGTTGACGGCAAAGAGCATTGTCGTCCGCTTGGGGGGGGCAGACGGCAAAGAAGGTCCTATGCCGTCGTAGGCTGACGCAGAAATTTTGTCGGCCGTGAGAATCTTTGCCGTCTGCTGTTTTGTCTTTGCCATCCGGGATTTTGTCTTTGTCGTCTGTGATGCCAGACGGCAAAGAAGCTGATTCGTGTAGTGTTGAGCTAAGGACACGCAGTCCTCGCCCAACACTCGTGGTAAGTCTTCAGGGCAGACTTCCAAACCCTCACAAACTCGGTCACCCGGCGATCCACAATTGATTGCTGGATTGCTCTAGACCATGACGCCTAACCGTCTGGAGGATGCACGGTCCTCAAAGGTAAAAGGCTTCAATTCCAGACAAGAACAATTTCTTCAGTGATGCTCAATCACTTGGTTTTAGGTTTGTGGTTTGGTGTTTGGGGTATTTCCTCACTGATGATCTACTCTAGAAGACTCTGATGAATTTGGGTTGCTCTAAATGACAAGTGTCAGTTTCTCACGGAGCAGCCAACTAGCTAATGGTTGTGGGGGCGGCTATTTATAGCCTGGGAGCATCCCGACATGATTTGACATAAATGCCCTTAAATATTATGACCGTTGGTGTGGATAAGATCGGTGAGGTGGCCCGAATTACGGCAACGGTCGGGACTCTCAACTGTGAGAGTCCTCATGTCTCTCATATTCCTCACTTGAGGCTTTTGCAGGATTAGGCTTGGGTTGAGCATCATGAGGAAATTCATTCCGTAGTGTTACCTCGACCCCCCTTAACAATACAGTGTTCCTATGACTCAAGAATGAAGAAAATGAAACAGAAAGAATAAATCTTCACGCTTCAAAGTCTTCGGATTGATTTTCTTCAGGACACACAAAATTCCTCATCTTCAATATCTTCATGAGGAATATCAATTTCATCGCAATTTCTTCGCGATCAAAGTCTTCAGCATAAGACCAATTTCTTCAGCCGAAGATATACATTTTTAGGGGTCAATATTCATCGTATAATTCAAACTCCTCAGCGACTTATAGAGCATGTGTACACTCATAAACACATTAGTTACTTAACCTATAAGTATTCAAACCACCAAAATCACTAAGGGCACTAGATGCACTTAAAGAAATATTATTTAGTTGATGCTGGTTACAGCAATGGTCATGGATTTCTTGCTCCATGCAGATCGACTCGGTATCACTTGAAAGAGTGGGTGCCAAGTCAGCAACAACCCCAAACTCTAAAAGAGTTGTATAATCTGCGTCATTCACGTGCTAGAAATGTAGTCGAGAGAACTTTTGGGTTGTGGAAAAAAGTGGGATTTCCTACGTTCTCAGTCTTTCTTTGACATAAAGGACCAGGTACGCTGAGTCCATATGTTGCTGAATATGATGTAAAATGGAAGGAAAATAATTACTTGGAACGAATATTATTGCAGGTTCGAATTATTAATGCTTTTGTGTGTTACACAACTTTGCAAGGGATAGGCATCATGTCATGGATGATTTGCTGCTGCAAGAAGTGGATAGGGAACTAGCCAGTTCTCAAGATGAGCCTTTAGATGATGCTAACTTAATTAGAAGTTTTCAAGTGAGCACTACATGGACCAACTTTAGGGACCAACTAACTAATGACATGTTTGCGGAGTACATCGTGATGCATGTTGAACTAGAGTTGGAGTGGGATGTGTGGCTGAACTAGATGATGGGTGTTCCCTTTTGTGCTAGCTACTTGATCATGTTGACGCTTGTGTGATAGCATAGCTTGCTAATGGTGCCTTTTGTGTATTTTGTACATGCATCATATATATATATATATATATATATATATATATATATATATATATATATATATATATATGGCTGAACGTGCATCTTATGTTGTCCTTGTGTTTGTATATTATGTGCATGTATGCTTACTTATAGGGCTATGGCCGAAGGAGGTGACAATGGTCTGAAGAAATTTGGTAGGACTTACCTCGCATGGACCGACAAAATGGACAATGCACTATTGGAGGCCCCGGTTAAGCATCACAACAATGGTGATCATGCCCAAAATGGAAGGAAGTCCCATGTCTATGTTGTTGTCATAACCAATGTACATGAGAAGTGTAACGTGACCATCACAAAGGAAAACATCATTTCAAGGCGCAAAACTTTTGAAAAGCACTATGAGGCCATTAGCAAGACTAGCTAAATGTCCGTGCGTTGCCATGGAACAAAATAACAATGTTGCATTAGTTGTATTTGTTCCATCAGCTTCATCTCTTCTTTCGTTGGTTCAAAATTTTCTCGACACACATCTTATTTATCTTACCCAGGTAAGACAACCTCTCTTCTAGCTTTAGTGTCATTACACTATTTTATTCCATATAGTTTCACTATGAAATGATAAGCTAGCTCTTATTTGTCATTCGATATTTTTACAGATTGGTAAGGTTCATATGTAGGTGTATGTTTTTCAAGTATTTGGATTTTGGACTCCCTGTGATTTTCTTGAGATGAACATATTGCCATTATGTGATCAAAGTGAGCGTTGCATAAAGCCATAAACATACTGGTTTTCAAAGATGAAAACAAAAAATGCATGAATTCTTACCGATATCGGATAAGGATATATAGAAACTAAAGAGAGTTCCATTAGTACATGCTTGCCCACCAAATGGATTTTTAACCAGAGACATGTGAGAAATAATCTAAGTGCACACCGAATGCCATATCATTTATTTACAAAGTCATAGTGTGAAATTTTTGGACCAAGTATTGAACCAGTTACTGTTTCAAGTCAACCTGATCTTCGAAAGCACCTCAGGATCAACATATAATTTACTGCAGGAAGACTAAAAAATAAGGGAAGAACCTTCAGCCACCCATTAACCCACACACAACATCCAACACAGAAGTTGCAACATGCCAGTCTCGGCTTGTCATCCAATCAGTAAAAAAAACTTCAACAATCTGTAATCTTTACCTGTATAGTCGCATGCATTTGTTAGAAACCAACCTGTGCACACCAACCTACCAAGGGCAAGCATGGTGGAGCACAAGCTAGAGGTAGCCGGTCCGTGGTTGGTCCCAACCAACGAACGCACTCTGTAATTATACAAGAGTTATAACCATATATGCATATGGCAATGGAAGGAGAAGATATTGTGGAATGTAAACTATGTAAATTGTGAATTGACAGCAGAAAAACAATGAGAAGAACATAGAAGGCATGTGTCTCCTACAACTGAAGCATGTACATCTAGCAAATCAAAGCAAGTCTGTATAATTAGTTTGAGGTTAAGCTCGCGCATTACCATACATCTTTTAGAAGGAAGAAATCATACATCACCCAAAAACTGCAGGAAGAATGAACAATAAGGGAAAGAACCTTGAACCACCCTCACTGTTGAACAGCTCATATGCGCACCGAGCATGCTATTCCCAGGTCTCCAGGGCTTCCATCTGATATGCGCCGATGGCAGAGGCCGCAAACTCTTCGAAATCCAACTTTCTATACTGAAGGGTGCATACCTGGTACACCATCTTGGCACGTAAGTGGGCGTCCGAGTCTAAAAAATCATACAACTCAAGATTTGGAGAAGGCTTATCGTGTTAACAAAGTCGATAACCCTGGAATCATTCATTGCGTCCGTGGAATTCTTCACCAAAGCCTGCAAGTTCCATTTTCCATTTTCAGCAACTGCATGCTGTAAATTAGACTGAGTAAGGAATGTAATATTACTAACCGATTTCAAAATTTGCAAGGAGATATAACCACTCTTATTTGGACCCAGCAATTCAAACTACCCTTTCAGATAGAACAGTTGATTCGTTGTCTATGTCTTAGCTAGGGCCTGCGAAATAAATGAACATCCGTAAGACATGGCCTCAGAACATAATGGTATGAAACTAACTGTACAGACTAATATATTTATATAACAACGACCTTTGGTCTCTCAAGTACTCAATGCAAACAAAATGTGGGAAATAAAATAAATTATGGATTGCATATTGAAGAACAAATTTGCAACAAATAATATGCATAGAATCCTATACGCTTTGTTTTCTTAAGTCTGTTTCAAGTGCATAGTGTATACCCTCAAAGCAGACTTCCGCAATGAAGATGAACTGATATAAGCTCTCATAAGCTTGTAGATTATCATATCTAAAGGAATCTTCACTTGTTGTGTATCTCGGATCCATGGGTGACCTGCAGGTACCATTGCACAAGTAAACAATTAAGGATCATTCTCCAGAAGGATAGTCTTCCTAAGGAGGACATTACTGTACAGTAGTGCCAAACAAAATATAGTTCTTACTGAGAGCTTGTGAGGCAGTCATCCTCTTGTGGTAATCCTTATTAAGCAACCTTTTTACGAAGTCTTTGGCTTCAGCAGAGAGAATAGGCCATGGGGCCTCATCAAACCTTGGTTCTGCCTTAAGGACAACTCGAAATATTCCAGATTCTGTGCGTACCCGGAAAGGTCGGCTCCCACAAAGCAAAATGTAGGCAATTACTCCAATGCTCCACATATCTCCCTCAGTGCCATAAGATCGATGAAGCACCTCAGGAGCAACATAATACACACTTCCAACAATGTCATTGAGTCTTTCATCTGAAGATGTAACAATTGTGGTGTGTCACAATACAGCCACATTTTAATGCAGTAAAAACAAAATGTTAAACAAAAATCTGAATGGAAATATGTTAGACTAACCTGGCTTTACAAAGTCAGACAAACCAAAGTCTATGACCTTCAAGGGTGAGCTTTCCTCCTTCGATGAGAATAGAAAATTCTGGGAAAAGGAAACACAAATGTATTTAGTCATTACAAAAGCTTTGTATTGCATCTGCTGAAAGAACAGAAGTATACTGGATAAAATAAAAAGTAACAACAATCAGATAACTACCCTAACATCAAAAGGAAAATTAGTAGATAATTTGCGTAGGAAGTAACTCGTAATGCTGGAACAACCAGACAGTATTCTGATGAGATACAGTTTCACACCGGGACTTAGTTATATCAGATATTATATACCTTGTGAACACCATGGTTGACTTGAAGATCAGGTTGTTAGAAATTATACGGGACCAAGTATTGAAATGGTATGCTTCTCCTCATGTGATTCTCCTGTTTCAAGCCTGATCCCTGTGTCCCACAATAAAATTATATCAGACCAGATCAACACAATTTCAAACCAGAGAACATAGATCACACACCCCGCAATAAAAGAGAGAGAACATAGATCACACCACGAGGGAGGGAAGAAAGGTCGCTCACAGGTCGATGACATGGTGAGAGGAGGAAGCATAAGTAAAGGTGATCCAGGTTCTAGGCAGGATAGCAATCGTTGCCCAAGGCGATCGGTGCATCAAAGTCTTTGGTCTTCCTCCTCCAACCTATCTACTGGTGTGCCATCATTGAGATCGGCGCCACCTCCTCCTCCTGGATGGCCTGCCCTCTAAGATCAGATATGTTCCTCTTCCTCACCTTGCACGGCCGCGAGGCACGAATGGTCGGGCTCGCCAACATGGCCGCCTTCGTCGTGGCGTCCTACCTCAGTCCCCCTCGTCCACACCCGCACCCACGCCCAGACCCCTCTCAGCTTTCGACTTCCACATCCCATGCCGCCTGCCCATGAACACCACCCTCCTGCACCGCCTCATCCCAAAGGGTGAGGGACAAGGTGTGGCGGTGGAGGGGGAAACGGTCTGAAGGGAGTTGGGCAGCGGCGACCGACGAGGCGATAAACGGATCGCCGACTGATTTGGGCGGTGTGTGGATGGGAGACGTGGGTGGGGGTCTGCGGGACGAGACGTGTGTGGGCTTGGTGCGTGCGTGGGCTTTGTTTTCCTCCCGATATTTTTGGATCGCAGGAGGAGGAGGTTACGAGGGAGGTGCGTTTTCGGGTGGTGCGTGGGTTGTTCGAGGTGGGGAGGTAGAGGGTTTTCTCTGTGAACCGATTTTTTTCTATATTAAATCGATTGGTTTTTGAAGGGATGGAAAAATCGGTGGAACTGCTAGCGGTGACAGTGCTAGCAAGGGGGATCTGTCGTGGTCGAACCAGCACGACAGACAGCAGATCCCCCTTTAATAGTAGAGATTGGTTTTTGAAGGGATGGAAAAAATCGATGGAACTGCTAGCGGTGACAGTGCTAGCGAGGGGGATCTGTCGTGGTCGAACCATCACGACAGACAGCAGATCCCCCTTTAATAGTAGAGATTGGTTTTTGAAGGGATGGAAAAAATCGATGGAACTGCTAGCGGTGACAGTGCTAGCGAGGGGGATCTGTCGTGGTCGAACCATCACGACAGACAGCAGATCCCCCTTTAATAGTAGAGATGCTTTCTTAGAGTGGTTTGGATGGGATTGGGTTAATAGTAAGCTTTCAATTGATAGTGAAAATGTGTGGACTAGATATGTGGCGGTAAGGAACTTATAAATTGCACATTTTGATTGTATTGCAAGATATGTATATAGCCGTTTGACAATTTCTTTGTTTGTGTGTGCGTGCAGGCTAACAATAAAATAACATTTTACAAGAACAAGGTCATTAAGAATTGGGATGCTATCACCACCATATACTCAAAGGATCATGCAAATGACAAAGGTGCCATCACAGGTGCTAAAACTGTTGTAGAACCAACCGCGAGACCAACTGAAGAGAGTCCTGAAGTGCCAAAAAAACAACGAACTGGTGATGGTATCCTGTACTTACTTGGGGATATGAAAGACTCATTTCATGATGCTATGAAGTCGCTTGAGCCTTTACCTACGCCTCAGGTTACACCTCCGGCTGAAATCCTTGCTACACTTGAAATGATCCCTGACTTTGCTCGTGCTGACATATTGCGATCTTATGGTAAGTTGATCCTTAGAGAACGCTTGTACCAAGCGCTTCTTGAGCTTCCCATGGACTTCAGGAAGGAATGGCTGTTGATGTTGAATTAGAATAATGTCTTCCGATGGATAATATGTATGCATGTTTGTATTGTTGATGCACAAGACTTGTTTATGTGTTATGGGTTGTGTGAGACTTGTCATAATATGTAGTGTTGTCGCTATTGTGATCATAATATGTTGTTGTCAAGTTCACCATGATATGCTACTGTTGCATATTGAAATGATCCCATTTTACATGTTTTTCCAACATTTGATATTGTTGTTAAATCCATCATAATGTGATGTTGTTACATACAATTTTGAGTCTAGTTTTCCAATGTTTTTTGAACAATTCATGCTGATGTTAAATTCATTATAATAAGATGATGTTATGTATAAGTTGTCAAGTTCATTATAATTAATTATTATTAAATAATAATATATTATGTCTCACATATATGATATGATGATCAAATTTTATTTTTAACGTGTACACAAAATTGTATTGTTCATACATCCCACAATGCCCAATTCAACACTTTGTGCATCCAAACAAGACTTAACATTGCTCTTTTCCTTGAATTCCAAGTACTTAATACATAAACATCCAAACAACAAGTATGGCATTATAGCCAAATACCAATATTTTAGAATATTAGGCATTGGAGCCAATGCAATACCCAAGTCTTGAATATTACATCCAAGGAAATTGTTTAAAAACAGTCAGATGATTTGTTGGTATTATCAGCCGCGTCCGTCACCGTTCGATTTAAAACACTCGCGCGAGCCTCTTTGGCTGCCCACATGAAGTTAGCCCACTGCTATCTACTAGTTGCATAGCCGTGGTAGTGACTAGACGCACACCAAAAGCTAAGTGCTCCCTGTGTTTGTTTAAGAGTTTCATTCTACGAGTTTTTCACGTATTTACCCATGTCCGTGCTGCTACAAACATTCTCAAGAAAAAAGTAGCAAACAAAGATTTCAGAACACCATATTGTTGACGTTGCTATGAGTGTTTGTTGGATTATATACTAGCAAGCTCATGGTGTCATGGTTGCTTGGATACAACAATTCTTAGGACAGTATCCTTGACGCCTCCGTCGCCGTCGAGTTCGTCCAAGCATAGATACCATTGCATCATCATCGGAGCAGGTGGGTTGTCGACATATCATCGTCCAAGCAAACTAAGAGTCATGCCATTGTTGCAATACTGTCATAGTAGGGATGCATCTTGTCGCAACATCGTCGAAACAGTCGGGCCTTCGCCAAAGCATCGTCACGATTGTTCAAGCACGCTCTTGCAACATCGTCGAAGCAGTAGACGGGCCGCCCGATCTGTCAGCTGTAGACGGGCCGCGCCGTTAGATCTCCATGCAACATTTTTTCCTCGATGCAACAAATTCCGGCGCTGTGCAACAATTTTCGTCAACGTTTGAAAAAAAATTGTAGCAAAAAAATATCTACGTGATCATAGCAAAAAAACGAAGAAGATGATGCGTGCTAGCAAAAGTCAAACGCCGGTTGTAGCAAATATCTACGTGAACGTGTCTGCAACTTTTTTAGTGAACAGTTGCAGCAAAAAATGATGCTGGTTGTAACAAAAATTAACACGGTTGTAGCAACAAGTCAAACGTCGGTTGTAGCAAAAATCCAACGAACTCAAGTTGCAACCAAGCGTGGATGCAACTTTTTTACTGGACAAATGTAGCAAATAAAAACGCTTGTAACAAATGTGAACGCTGGTTGCAACAAATTTAAATGAAAAAGAGTTGCATGTGAAATCAGCGGGGAGCGTGCGGTCCGCCGAACGGTTCGGCGGACGCACCGGCCAGAAACGTTTACCTAGTTCTAATTAGGGAAACGCTTCCACCCGGCACGCCGTTCGGCAGGTCGCGCGGGGCGCGCGCCTTGCTGGCAGATGCTTGCAGCATTTTTTCGTCAATTTGCTGCAACCGTGTATTTTTTTAATACAAACCTTTTCAATGCAACTTTTTTTCTCGTGTAAATTTGTTACATTTGTCCAGTAAAAAGCTGCATATACGTTTGGTTGCAATTCCAATTCGTCGATTTTTTCGTTACAATCGATGTCTTTTATTTTTGCTACAACCGTGATAATTTTTGCTACAACCGACATCATTTTTTGCTGCAACCGTTCACTAAAAAAGTTACATACACGTCCACGTGGATATTTGTTACAACCGGCGTTTGACTATTGCTATCACGCACCATCAGATTCGTTTTTTTTCTACGATCATGTAGATATTTTTTTGCTATAAATTTTGTTTTTTGTTGAAACATTAAAAATTTGCTGACAAATTTTACTGCATCAAAAGAAAAAATGTTGCGCGCGGTTTGATGGATTGGGTGGCGGCCGGCGCCGGCGCCGGCGCAGATCACTCCCCTTCTAATTAACTCCCGTTTCGATACAAACAGAAACACGCGGACAGTGGTTGTAGTTGCGCTGTCACCCCGCTCGGGTCAATTCCAGTCAAAAGTTCCCCTTCGCTTACCCACCTCCTCTCCCTCTCGAACCCTCCTACCCTTCCAAACCCTAGCATTTTCCCTTCCCATCTCGAGCTGCCTATGGCCGACGGCGAGCCGGAGGCGCCGGCAGAGGATATCCATCCATGCCCGGAGGCGTCGTCAGCCGAGGTGGAGAAGCACCCGCCGCCGGAAGCCCCCGAGGCGTCTCCGGCCAAGACGAAGCCAGAGAAGAAGGTGGTGACGGAGACGCTGGTGAAGGAGGTGAGCAAGTCGGGACCGAAGGAGATAGAGAAAGAGGTGAAGGTGAAAGTGGAGAAGGAGAAGGAAAATGTGGAGATCGAGGCGACGCTGCAGCCGACCGGAGCTGGCACGGAGGCTCCCATCCTTGCGGTGCCGATGTTGGCCGTGCCGTGCTTCATCGCTCCTCCAGGGTTTGCGGTGCGTGTGCAGTTTTTATCTCGGTTGCGAGGGCATTTGGTTCCATATGATGCATTCAATGTTGAACTTGTAATTCCACTGCCTGGTTTCAGTAGCTAGGTTAGTTCTCTTTCAGTTAGCAGAATAAACGGCCATGTGGCCAGGTAGTTTAGCTAGGTAGTTTAGCTCCCGTTGGAATAGCTCAATTCAGTTAGAAGTAGCTAGCTTCGCGCGGCCGTTGCTGGGCATGGGATGGCATGCTAACGCAGTCGGTGGCACGCCCGCATCACCCGGACCGCGAGCGTCGTGGGATGGCACGGCCGGTAAGCTCGCGGGCGTGGTAGATCTTTTCCTGCACTTTGTTTACTAATAAGAGGAATAGAACTGAGAAAAGCTGCAGTCAGTGCGCAGCACAAAAACCTCCCGTGTTCGTCTACCTCTCGCCCGAGCGATCTAGTGAGCTTCTCCACCCCTGTGTCCTCGGTTCCAACAAGTGGCATCAGAGCCGCGTCGTTCCTTGGTGACCATGGCTGGTTCGATCTCCCCGGGAGCTGCTGGGAGGAGCGGCAACGACGGGGCACGCTTTGTGACCCTTGACCGCGGTCGTAGCCGCGGTCGCAGTCGCCACCGCCGGCAGGGAAAGGAGATCGTCGTGCACGAGCGCACGATCCAGGAGCGCCTAGTCCCAGGCGGTACCATGGTGTGGCCAATGCTCACGCCGACGAACTACTTCGAGTGGTCCATGCTGATGCAAATCAACATGGAGGCAAACCTGATGTGGAACGCGGTTGAGGGGAATCCGTCGAGCGTCCCCAACGACAAGGCGACGCTGGCGGCGATCCTACGATCCGTGCCGCCGGAGATGGTGGGCGCGATCGTGGTGAAGAAGACGACAAAGGAGGCATGGGATACGATCAAAACCATGCGCATGGGCGTTGCACGCGTTCGCGAGGCCACGACGCAGAGGCTTTGCTCCGAGTTCGAGTCGATCGTGTTTCGCGACGGTGAGATGCTTGACGCTTTCGGCATGAGGATCACGTCGGTCGTCAACAACCTGCGGTCACTTGGCGACACCTTGGATGAGGTGAGGGTGGTTCAGAAATTCCTTCGCGTCGTCCCGTCTCGCTACAGGCAGATTGCTCTCGCCATCGAGACGATGCTCGACCTCAACACGCTCTCTGTTGAGGAGCTCGTCGGTCGCCTGCGCTTCGTGGAGGAGCGCTACCTCACCAACGATCAAGGTGGAGGAGGCGGGGCACAGCTGCTGCTGACAGAGGCACAGTGGCTCGCGCGCAAGAACCAGCGCACCCAAGGCCAGAACAGCGGCCAGGGCGGCGGTCAAGGCGGGCAAGGCGGACCAGGCGGGTCCGGCGGATAGGGCGGCGGTGGAAATCGACGCCGCGGCAAGCAGCAAAATCGTCGGGGCGAAGGCCAGGGCGGCGGTGGAAACGACGGGCGCGACGGCGCGTCGAACGGAGAGCGTGATATGTCCCAGGTCAAATGTTACAACTGTAACAAGCTTGGGCACTTCTCGAAGCAGTGCACTGAGCCACGACGTGAACGCAAGGATCAGGCGAACCTTGTGGTGGCTCACGATCAAGATGATGAGGCGGCTCTCCTTCTCGCCACGGTCACCGCCCTCACTGTCACCACCGAGCGTCCGGTCAAGCGCGTTCTCCTGAACGAGGAACGCTCCCAGGCGCGCGCTTCTCAGCAGGACGGTAACTGCGACACCGCCCGGTATCTGGACACTGGGGCAAGCAACAATATGTCCGGCCGCCGCGAGATCTTCTCCGAGTTCGACGTAGGAGCACGGGGAACTGTGAAGCTTGGCGACGGGTCCAGTGTGCAGATCGAGGGAAGAGGGACAATCCTGTTTGAGTGCTGCAGTGGGGAACACCTGACGCTCTCAGAGGTATACTACATCCCACGACTTTGCAGTAACATCTTGAGCATCGGTCAGATGGATGAGCTTGGGTGCGAGACGACGATCCATGCTGGGGTCCTTCGTCTCCGCAACCCTGACGGGCGACTGCTCGCCTGCGTAGAGTGCAACGCTGGGCGCCTCTATGTACTCCGCTTGTCTCTGACCAAGCCGGTGTGCCTGCTGACGAGTGGCGACGACAAGGCGTGGCTGTGGCACTCTCGCTACGGCCACCTGAACTTCACGGTGCTGCGCGACCTTGCGCGCCTGGAGATGGTGGATGGCTTGCCCCTCGTTGATCGCGTGGGTCAGTACTGCGACGGGTGTGCGCTAGGGAAGCAGCACAGGCTCCCGTTTCCGCAGGCCTCCGCATACCGCGTAGAGCGCGCGCTCGAGCTCGTCCATACGGACCTATGCGGGCCGATCAAGCCAGCAACAACTGGAGGTAATCGATATTTTTGCTAGTCGTTGATGATCACTCGCGATACATGTGGTTGGAGGTGATCACATCCAAGGCTGAAGCGTTCCAGCGTTTCAAGAAGATGAAGGCTCTGGCCGAAGCAGAGTCTGGACGCCGGCTCCTGGCGTGTCGCTTCGATCGGGGCGGCGAATTCAACTCCGTCGAATTCCTCCTGTACTGCGAGGATGGAGGGATCAAGCACTGCACCACTGCGCCGTACACGCCTCAGCAAAACGGCGTGGTCGAGCGGCGAAACCAGACCGTGGTGGAGATGGCATGGTGCCTGCTCAAAAGCATGGACGTGCCCGCCACGTTCTGGGGAGACGTTGTCAAGACCGCGGTGTACCTGCTCAATCGATCCCCCACACGCAGCGTTGACGGACAGACGCCGTATGAAGCCTGGCACAAGAAGAAGCCGGCAGTCCACCATCTCTGCACCTTCAGGTGCGTCGCTCACGTCAAGCGCGTCGGCCCCGGCATCGACAAACTGGCTGACCGCTCGACGCCAATGATCTTCCTTGGGTACGCGGAGGGAGCCAAGGCGTATAGGGTATTCGATCCAGCCACGAACAAGATGCACGTCACACGCGACGTTGTATTTGAAGAAAGGAGGAAGTGGAACTAGATGCCAGTCCCAGGAGCTGAGGCGCGCCCATCGGACGAACACCTCGTGGTCGTCTATGGTGACGAAGAGATCGTCGACCTGCAGACTCCTCCGACGACCGCTGACGGAACGCCTTCCCCACCGTCCATGCCGGCAGGCTCCCCCATCGCATCGACATCGTCGCCAGGCACTCCTGTCTCCGAAGAGGACGGATGGGCGACGTGACCATACGCCGCCCCACTACCGCAAGATGAAGCATGTCCTCGCAGAAGTGGATGCAGTGGCAAGGGAAGAGCACGTAGGTCTCTGCCTCGTTGCCGTGGACGAGCCTGACAGTGTCAACGAGGCTCTTGATGAAGCGTGCTCGAAGAGTGCCATGGACGCCGAACTGACGGCGATCCGCGGCAACAAAACGTGGGAGTTCACTGCGCTCCCGGCGGGCCACCGCGCCATAGGACTGAAATGGGTCTTCAAGGTTAAGAGAGACCCCTCCGGCAAGATTTTGAAGCACAAGGTGCGCTTGGTGGCGAAAGGCTATGCAGAGCGCCAGGGCGTGGACTACGACGAGGTGTTCGCGCCGGTGGCTCGCATGGAGACAGTGCGACTGCTGCTGGCGCTGGCAGCGCACAAAGGTTGGCAGGTCCATCACATGGATGTCAAATCGGCGTTCCTCAACGGCGATCTGATTGAGGAGGTTTACGTCCACCAGCCACCTGGTTTCGTCATCGCCGGCGAGGAAGGGAAGGTGCTTCGACTGCACAAGGCCCTGTATGGTCTGAGACAGGCTCCACGGGCATTGTATGCCAAGCTCGACACCTCCCTCTCATCACTTGGATTCGAGCGTAGCCCCCTCGAGCATGCGGTGTACAGGAGGAGCACCGCAGCAGGGACACTGCTCATCGGCATATACGTGGACGATTTGATCATCACCGGCACCAGCATCGACGAGATAACTGCATTCAAGGAGCAGATGTAGAGGGTGTTCGACATGAGCGACCTTGGACTCCTAAGCTACTACCTTGGGATCGAGGTGCGTCAGAAGGATGGAGAGATCACGCTCTGTCAGAACGCCTACGCCAGGAAGATCCTTGATGCGGCTGGGATGAGGGGGGTGCAATCCCTCGGACACTCCGATGCAAAGCAGGCTCAAGGTGGGCAAGACGGGCGCCGGCGAGCTCGTGGACGCCACACGATACAGAAGCGTCGTCGGGAGTCTTCGGTACCTCTGCAACACAAGGCCCGACATCTCCTTCTCGGTGGGGATGGTGAGCAGATACCTGGAGGCTCCGGCGGCTTCTCACTGGGCTGCCGTCAAGCAGATACTGCGCTACGTGAGTAGCACTCTGAACCACGGCTGTTGCTACAAGCATGGAGGCACAGCAACACCGGCGGTGATCGGCTACAGCGACACGATCACGCCGGGGACGTTGATGATCGGCGGAGCACAACTGGGGTTGTCTTCTTCCTCAATTCCAGCTCGATCACATGGACTTCACACAAGCAGAAGGTCGTCGCCATATCGTCTTGCGAGGCCGAGTATATGGCGGCGGCAACCGCAGCCTGTCAAGGTGTGTGGCTGTGCAGGCTCCTCGACGAGCTCACCGGCGACACTCCAACGAAGGCGAAGCTGCGCGTCGACAACAAGTCGGCGATTGCTTTGAGCAAGAACCCGGTGCACCACGACAGGAGTAAGCATATCGACATCCGCTATCATTTCATTCGTGAGTGCATCGACGACGGCAAGGTGGAAGTCAACCACATCGGCACTGACGGACAACTTGCTGACTTCCTCACCAAGGCGCTAGGACGGATCAAGTTCATTGAAATGCGACAGAAGGTCGGCATTGCCATGGTGAGCGCCAGGCGTCGGAATTAGGGGGTGAATTGTTGAACTTGTAATTCCACTACCCGGTTTCAGTAGCTAGGTTAGTTCTCTTTCAGTTAGCAGAATAAACGGCCATGTGGCCAGGTAGTTTAGCTCCCGTTGGAATAGCTCAGTTCAGTTAGAAGTAGCTAGCTTCGCGCGGCCGTTGCTGGGCATGGGATGGCATGCTAACGCAGTCGGCGGCACGCGCGCATCACCCGGATCGCGAGCGTCGTGGGATGGCACGGCCGGTAAGCTCGCGGGCGTGGTAGATCTTTTCCTGCACTTTGTTTGCTAATAAGAGGAATAGAACTGAGAAAAGCTGCAGTGAGTGCGCAGCACAAAAACCTCCCGTGTTCGTCTACCTCTCGCCCGAGCGATCTAGTGAGCTTGTCCACCCCTGTGTCCTTGGTTCCAACATTCAATGGGTCTTAAAAGTTTAGAGTTATCATGGTTATGAGCATGGCTAGCTCAGGTTGTGTCTGGACTAAAGGATAAACACGGTATGGTGTTCAGTCGCTTGGGTATGGTTAGTGCTAGCGCCGATACTGAAACAGTGGCGTACTTTGAAATATCTGTTTGGTGATTTTGGAACCTAGTTAGTTTGGCAGTCAGGACCAACAACTAACCGCAGTATGATGATCTGTCATGTGATAGTTGGTTTCAGGAATGGTGCTAGACGAGGTGGATACTGGTGGCCATCTTTCATAAAATCATAAATCACGTGCCATTCTTAGGTTCCCTCTGCAGATATCGGGAGTTGGCTTGTATCTAGAATCATAGTTCATAATTTCCAGGTACCCGATCTAGAAGAGATGGAGACTAGTGGCCATGTTTTGGAACTCATGTACCTGGGCTAGATAGTGTTTGCGTGATTTTTATTGCAACATATTTAATCATCACTCTGTCATCGTTTCTGCTTATTGTTGCTACTGCCATATTTGGTGATAAGGCTGGGTTGGTATTAATACTGTCAAAGAAGCAGAATTCCCTAGGGTTAAACTATGAAAGCACATAAATTGGTTGTGTTTTCAGTTCTCAGGTTTAGACGATCCTTATGGTATTTTCTGTACTTAGGTTGTTTGTTGAAGAAGTGTTGCTATCGACACAAGTTACATTTTTTTTGGTGAACTTCAGCATACCCTGCAATCGCAATTTAATTGTTCTAGGAAAGTTTCATGATTTGGCCAATGGAAAAGACATATAGATATGCATATGCAGTTTAAGTTCATAATGTTGAATAAAAAACATTATGATAAATTTAGCAGAAGTGTGTGCTTGATTCAAGGAGCAATATCAATTAACTAATTGTATAAGTATGGGAGGTATACTTAGTTGTATACTTGCCACCTCTTTGTAGTTGTTGCAATATATATTGTTTGTCACCATACATGCTTATTGTCTTAATACTAGTAGATTACACTTAAACAGGAAGATATACACATGTTTCTTCCTATAGCATGCTACACATGTTTCTTCCTATAGCATGCTACACATGTCCTTTCTAGAAATGCAGTACTACATACTCCCTCTGTTCCTAAATACTTGTTGTTGGAGAGAACTAGAGTAGTTCTCTCCAACAAAAAGTATTGTGGTACGGAGGGAGTAGGTTTTTACAAGAACCTTCTGGTTTTTATGCGAATGGATCCATATTATCACCTTTTTTTTCAGTTACGGTCCTTTATTTTGGTTTGTTCATCAGACTTGTCAAATATTATCTTTTTGAAAATAGGGCCAGTTTGCAATGAGCCATCAAGCAGCTTTGTCAAGTGTTACAGCTCAGGCACAAATACAATTGCAATCACCAGCCTCATCTGCATATTCAGAAGGGCTGCCGAGTCCATTTCCACATCCTATAACACCTAAAGCTATTCGGCCACTACAGCAAGCACCATCAGTAACTCAAGGAAGTGTTGGAAGACCAATTGCAGAGAGGCCATCCTCATCTGAGTCAAAATTGCAACATCATGCAGCTATAAATATTGTGGGTGATGGCTTCAATTGGAGGAAATATGGTCAGAAGCAAGTGAAAAGTAGTGACAATTCTAGGAGCTACTATAGATGCACAAACTCAAGTTGTTTGGCTAAAAAGAAAGTTGAGCATTGTCCTGATGGCCGTATTATAGAAATCATATATAGAGGAACACACAGTCATGAACCACCACAGAAGACCAGATTTGTAAAAGAGAGGTTGCCTCATATTTATGTCCCCCCCATAGGTGATGAAACTCTGCAACTTGCGAACAGTGAAATTGTGGAATCCCGTACAATGACATGTAAATTAAACAAGAGTGAGGCCATCGAAAATTCTGAACAGCAGCTCTTTTGCTCAAGTGATTGTGAAGGGGATGTTGGTAATAAGTCAGAAGATGAACATCGTAGTGCAGAGTCGCAGCCAAAGCGAAGGTCATTGTGCTGTTGCACTATCTGTGCCATTCGTATACTCACATTTTTGTTATTTAGTTGTTCTTACCTTTGTTTTCTTTATTATATTATTCTTTGAACAGGATAGTTGAAGCGACGACATCTAACTTAACTCCAGTTCTCCGAACTGTCAGGGAGCAAAAGATTATCGTGCAGGCTGCAAAGATGAGCGATGGGTACAGATGGCGTAAGTATGGGCAGAAAATTGTGAAGGGAAATCCAAACCCAAGGTTTGTGTTGTTATTGCTTACCCATGATTACTTCAGTGAAACCATTAAACATTAAGGCTAGTTCTATTCTAGGTGCTTATTAATGATGGTGCACGCTTAACCTCGTTATATAATGTTTCTGAGAAAATTAGCTCAGTATCTATGCCTAAACTGACAAAAACATCTGGTGTGAGGATGACCAAACTGACCAAAACATCTGGTGCGAGGATGACCAGGGTTGTAAATACTGTCTTAGTAGCTGCCTAGGTGCTCAGTGGAGCACTACAGTCAGTTCTACTTGCAAAGCTGGCAATGATCAGAGCTGGAAGACAATGTTTTTTCGCTGCTCAAACTTCCACAGCTTTTCTGCATTCTCTCCATTCTATTTATTCAGACTTGGAGCATCTCCAACAGGCTCGCTTAGCCTCGGCGCGGTATAATTCTTCTACAGCACCAAAATAGTCTTTTTGCGCGCGGGAGCGACGAAGATGTTTTCCAGATGCACAAAAACACGGCGCCCAATCCAGCAGCCCCACCTGCAGCAGCCAGCGCGCACGATCCGGTGCCCAAAATTTGCAGCCCGGGATACCGCCTTTTAGCGCATGCGCTAAAGTTTTTTGTGCGTGCTCTATATTACAGCGTCAGCTGGGTCGCTGTTTTTTGTCTCCGGTGCACAAAAACGATGTTTTTTAGCGCGCGAGGCATTTTTTGGGCGCCTGTTGGAGACACTCTTATAGAAGGAAACTGGGGATGTGGCCCTAACTTTGCGCCTCCGTGATCCACAATGCTCGTGCCATCCCACGAGCACATCAACAAGCCGCAAGACTCGCTCCAGGCTGTGAAGCCTTCGAGCTAAACTAGCTAACTCGCCAAGCCTAAACCTTTTCGTGAATACGCAAATCTTGCGTATCATTGCATTGATAGAAAGAAATCAGAATCAGTACATAAGAGTGTACAACACATATCACGAGAAGGGGTGAACACGGACCCGGAGCAAAGAGACACGAGATGCTCGAAAGGAAAAGACCACAACTGAACCACCAAGCCAAACCCAAATACAGGGGCAAGCCTAATAAGAAAACTTCAAACATCTACAGTTCCAACATCGGGGACGCCACGAGCAAGCAAGATGATGCCTTCAAGAAGGGGAGCGACGCCGTGACGCTGCCGCCATTTGATCCGAAGAACCGAATCAAGGATTTCCCCCGGTGTTCGAAGAGGGGGCATGGATAGTGGCCAAGGCAATGCCTCCAAGAAGGGAAATGACACCCGTAGGTGCCGTCGCTGCCAGAGTCGGCAAGCCGAGCAGGGATTTCGCCCTGGCCTGAGTCCGAGTGATCCCATTGCCACAGATTAGGGTCCGAAGATGAGGAAATCGCCTTGCTGGCAAGATCACCACATTGGGAGAGGGTGGGTGGTGTTGCGCCTAGCGCCAAAGGGTGTCATCGGCGACGCCGAAAAACATGAGCTTTGGAGTTGGCATGCAGTGGAGGTGGACGGAGTCGGAATGCGGCATGGGGTAGAGAGCCAACATGAAGGATGGGATGGCGATCGACGCACCGGCAAGCTAGGAGCCGGAAAGAAGCGCATATCCAAGCTGTTGGGGATGGAGACGCGAAAACACTGACAAGCCAGAGGCTGGAGAGGACGCAACAACTGAATCACCGGCCGGAACCACCGCGTCGGCAAGGGACGCTGGTAAGCCGTGGATGCTGGAGAACGCAGGTCCATGTCTGCCAGGACCGGAGCGGTGCCGAGAGAGGGTCCACCACTAGGCCTCAACCGCCCACCAAAAGAGACCACCATGACCACACAAATCGGAGTAGAACAACACCATAGCTCGGACGAGGGGTTGCCAGAGACAAGGAGCAGCCTGCAACAGGGCAGAGCTAGAGCCTTAGCTCTTATGGCCTCCTCCACCACCCAAAACCGCGCCCGTGTCAACAGTAGTAGCACAGGGGGAGCGTGCTGCCGTGGGAAGAGGCGGCCAGGGGAGGAGCAAACCGAGCTTGTAGCCATGCCGGGCCGGAGGACGCAACAACCGGAGGGAGTGGGGGTGGGGAAGGAGGTCACCAGATTGCATTTGGGCGTGCCGGGCGAAACCGGGGGGGGGGGGCACCGGGACGCCTCCGCGCGGATCGGTCAGGGATTGCCGGAGACGAGGGAGGCGACATTGGAGAGCAGATCTGGTGGTGTCCCGGCCAGATCAAGCACGCACGGGGGTTGGGGGGTGGGGTCCGTGGGGTGGGGTGGGGGTGAGGGCTCTAGCCCTCGAGACCGCCCCGCCACCACCTTCCCTGCGCGCAGCGTTGCGGGGAGCGGTGGTGGGGCTAGGAACCTGAGCGGCGGTGCTGCCTAAACTAACGAAACATAGACAATAACAAAAGGGATGCATGGCAGCGAGGTAGCCTGCCATGGCAGTAGAACTGGCAAGGTTTATTTCTAACATTCTCCCCCCCTAAGCCTTGCGGTCCCTACTTTATTTTGTCGATGCTAATCCTACTCCTCAGCTATTGGAACCCGATTCTTCGAAGTGGCTTCGTCAGAATGTCTGCGAGCTGCTGATCAGCGCATGTGCACTCCACCATGACCTTTTTCTCTTCCATGCACTCATTGATGAAGTGAAAGCATATGTTGATGTGCTTGCTCCTGTCGTGGTGAACGAGGCTCTTGCTTAATGAGGTTGCTGATTTGTTGTCCACCTTCAGGACCGATGGACCCACCTCCTCCCCAGCCAGATCTTTCAACACCTGGGCAACTAGACGACCCGACAAGCCACCATTGTTGCTGCCATGCATTCAACTTCGTAGGAACAGAGGGCCGCCGGGCCACCCTCTACTTCTGCTATTGCCAAATGACCGGGTTGTTGCCGAGGAAGAAGAGCACACCAATAGTGCTCTTGCGCATGTCTGGATCACCGGCCATCTCACTATCACTGTTTTACAGTGAAGCAGTGGAGCTCGTGACGTTGTGATAATCATAGTCGATCGTGCAAGTGATGTAGAGCAGGATGTGCTTGACTGCCACGAGATGTAAAGAGATTTTGGGTCACTATAGGGGCCTTTTTGCAAAATAGCATAGGTGTCCCCTTTTTCTAAATTACGGAGAAGTATGGGACCATTTATGAAAATTGTGCTCACATCCTTTTGTCTTCCATCTTTTCCTTATTCTGGGCCAACCCCTTCGGCAGGCCTTTCCTTCAGCATGCCTGTTTACCCAAAGGCCCAAGCCTCCCCATCCCGCATCTTGGCGAAGCTCCATGTTGATAACATGTCGAGGGTACCGTGTGTTAGGAAGTATTAGTATTAGTCTAGGAGTCCTTATTAGTCTATGTTTACTTTCCTTGCACCTCAAGTCACGTGTAATATATATATGCCCCTTAGGCCTTCAATATAGATAAGTTGCTTTCCTAACATGGTATCAGAGCCTTAGGTTATTTTTTCGCACGCGCAACTCGTGCTCCGATCCAATCTCCACGCAGCCGCCGTTTGTCTGCTGCTACCTCTCGATCTCCTCCTACGGCTGCTTCTCGCAGGATTGAATCCTGCCGCAGGTGCCCACGCCGCCGAGTCTTCCTCGTCCTGCTGCTCCCGCAGGTTCCGCTCGTCTGTGCCTCGTGGCTCTGCTCCCGGTCCTGCCGCCGACTCCTCGTCTGCTCCCGCCGGCCCCGCTCGAAGCCTCCAGACCCCGCCGGATCGGATCGGGTGAGTGAGCTCGTCCCGCTCGAGCTCCCGGTCCAGCGCGTCCAGGTCCAAACTTGCTCCCATCACCGGCCCCGTTCGAAGCCTCCAGATCCCGTCACCGCTCCAGGTCGAACTCCCAGAAGCGGCTCCCAGACTAGCACCGCCAGGATCTGCCTGTTTCCCTGATCTAGTTTGATCTCCAGACCACTTGGATCAAGGCTTTGCTCCCGGTCGTGGTCTCCAGGTCGCGCCGCCCTCTGCACACTCCCGATCGGATCGGGTGTTCCCCTCGTCGTTGACCCAAAAAATAAATAAAAATAAAATAAAATAAAAAATAAAATAAGAAAAATAAAAAAAGAAGATGTCTACTGCATCGAGCTATGTTGTTGTCCCTCGTTGTTCGGTGATCTTCGATGGTAGTAACTACACCGAGTTCATTGGCTTTATGCGCATTCACATGCATGGCATCCGTCTCTGGGGTGTTCTTTCTGGCGAGGTCTGCTGTCCGTCACGTCCGGTTCCTCCTGTGGCTCCCACTCCGCCGATCCCTCCGGCTCTTCCTGCGGATGCTCCTCAGACTACGAAGGATGCAGCTAAGGTTGTTGATGAGGCTGCTATCTGTGCTTATGATGCGAAGGTCTTGGCTTATGAGGAGGCTCTTCAGGTGTATCACGGTGCTCTGTCCGCTTACACCGAGTGGCTTGATGATGATGCTCGTGCTGCAGCTGTTCTCACTGCTAGTGTTCTGCCTTAGTTTGCGTCGGAGTTTTTGGGCCTTCCTACTGCCTTTGAGATGTGGACTCGCCTTCGTCAGCGCTATGCGCCCTCTGGTGATGCCTTATACCTCTTCGTGGTTCGTCAGGAGCATGCTCTTCAGCAAGGTGACTACTGTTGATGACTTCTATGCACAGAGTTCTGCTATCTGGCGCCAGCTCGATTCTCTCCGCACTGCTGGTTGTCGTACTTGCCCCTGTTGCCATGCTGTCTAGACCAACTTGGAGTTTCATCGCGTCTACGAGTTCCTGTCTCGGCTCCGTAAAGAGTTTGAGCCCCGGCGTGCTTAGTTGTTTGCTCGTGGCCGTATTTCTCTCATGGAGGCGCTTTCTGAGATTCGTGCTGAGGAGACTCGCTTACGTGGTGCTGGTTTGCTGGAGGTTCCCTCGCTGCTCGCTGCTCGGGCTACTTCTACGCCCCCTGCTGCACCGACCCCTTCTCTCTCGAGTGCTCCGCCGCTCTTGCCCACTCCTTCTGGAGGCTCAGGTCGCCCCCGTCCACATTGTGGCTACTGCAACAATGATGGTCATATTGAGTCCCACTGCTACACGAAGAAGAAACACTTGCGCCAGGCGCAATCATCATCTACAGAGACTTCGTTATCTACCTCGACAGCTTCAGCCATCGCTTTGACTGAGCAGGATATTCTACGACTTAAGCGTTTGCTCGCTGCTTCAGGTTCTTACTTGGCGGGTACTGCTGGTTCGGTGACTGAGGCTTCCCGCACTGAGCGACCACCTTCTACACAGTCAGGACCGTCGCGCACACACTCTGGTTGGAATTGGCCTTCGCCGCCATGATATTATTTTCTTCCGCTGCCATCATCCCTAATCTAGTGTGTGTTTTCTAGTTTTCTTTGTTTTCCGCTGCGTCCACCAAATCCGTTGATATTTTGTGTTTTCTCATGCCATGCGAGTCCACCATACCTTAGTCCGCCAGCCTTTCTTTGGTCCTGATCCTTTATATGCAACTTTTGTGGCCTATTTGCCCTTGTTGTTTTCTATAGGATTTTCCGGACTTCTTTTGCATTGTCGATCTACGTCCATCGTGTCTTATCCGCCGAGCTTCTTTCGCCGACAGTTGTCGTGGACTATGATGTTATGACCGGTACAACGTACCAACGGAGGAGGCCCAATGGGCAGGGTTAATTACGGGCTTAGCCCAAGTTATCTTAACTATCTTAGAAGTCCAAGTTATATTAGAGTCCAAGTTAGAGTCCAAGTTATCTAGGGTTTAGTGGAGGCTGTCCTCCTTTATAAACACATGTACCCCTTCGATATTAATCAGACAATAAACAGTATATTCTGTTGTCGTCTCCCTCAGGAGACGAGAGCCCCAAACCCTAGCCGTCTCTCTCTCTCTCACGCCGCGACGGCGCCCCGCCGTCGGCGCCGGCGTCCCCAACCTCGCAGCTCGCACTTCCACCCCTACAACCTACGTCCGAGACCTGGTAGAACCCTAGCCTCTACCAATTTGGTATCAGGTAGCTTGGGTTCGATGAGTTTGTCGGACCTTCCCACCACCACCGCCGCCGCCACCACCGCCTTCCCCGCCACCTCACAGCAGCCGCCGCCGCCGCACCACTCAACGCCGCCGGCCACCTCAGGTCCGGCCGCCTCTGGTCCTGCGGCCCTGGCGGCCGAACCCGCCCCCGTCCTCTCCCCGGCGGAGATGTCCTCGGCGATCCGCGACCTCAACCTGGCGGTCTCGAACCTCCGGACTCTCCTCCAGGCTCCGTACGCAACCCCGCCACCACCGCCTCCGCCGGCGGCGCCCTTCGCGCCACCGCCCCCGGCGACTGTCGTGCCCCAGGACCTGCCGATCACCCAGGTCCGGTGGCCGCCGTCGCCGTCCCCGCTACCGACGTGGATGGACACGCCGCCCTACACGACGGCGCCACTACAGCTGACGGTGTTGCAGCCACCCGCCCCCACCTTCGGGGGGTTCGGCGGGTACACTGATCCGTACGCCGGGAGCTCCGTGGTGCCGCAACACTCTCCTTCCGCCGCGCTGGGCGGTCACGAGGGCACCTACGCGGCCTCGCCACACGTGCAACAGCCACCCCGCTTCACCAAGCTGGAGTTCGCCACCTACGACGGCACCGTCGACCCCCTGAACTGGCTCAATCAATGCGACCAGTTTTTCAGGGGGCAGCGGACCATGGCGTCCGACCGCACGTGGATCGCCTCCTACCACCTTCGTGGCGCCGCCCAGACTTGGTACTACGCCCTCGAGCAGGACGAGGGCGGGATGCCTTCATGGGAGCGCTTTCGCGACCCGTGTCTCCTCCGGTTTGGCCCCCCCATACGTGGGAGCCGCTTGGCCGAGCTCGGCCGCCTTCCCTTCACCACCTCGGTGCAGGACTTCGTCGACCGATTCCAGACGTTGGCCTGCCATGCGCCTGACGTCACGGCTCGCCAACGCGCCGAGCTCTTCGTCGGCGGCCTTCCCGACCACATCCGCATCGACGTCGAGATGCGCGACCCCCAGGACCTGCAGACGACCATGTATTACGCACGCGCGTACGAGCAGCGCGCCAACGCCCTGCAGTAGGCGTTCCTGGGCCGCGACAAGCGTTCCCCGACCCGCCCCGCCTCGGTGGCCGCCACCCCGACACGCCCTGCCCTGCCGGCCGCTACGGCGGCTGCCCCCGCGCCGACACGCACCTTCCGACGCTTGACGTCGGCCGAGCAGCTCGAGCGGCGCCGCAAGGGCCTGTGCTTCAACTGCGACGAGCCGTATGCGCCGGGTCATACGTGCACCCGCCTGTTCTACTTGGAGACCGTTGACGACGCGGAGGTGGAGGCCCTCACCGCGGAGCTCGACGCCACCACACTCTCCGAGGCCGGCGTCACGACCTACGGGCCGGTCGACGCGACCGCCTTCGTCGTCTCCCTTCATGCCATGGCTGGCATCAAGACGACAAAGACGATGCTGCTTTCGGTGACGATCAACGGGGAGCGTCTAACCGCGCTCGTGGACATGGGTTCGACGCACAACTTCCTGTCCGGGGACGCCATGCGTCGCCTCGCACTCCAACCGACGGGCTCGGAGAAGTTCAGCGTCACCGTCGCCAACGGGGACCGCCTTGCTTGCCAGGGGGTGGCGCGGCAGGTTCCTGTCCTCATCGGCGACGAGCCGTTCTCCATCGACTGCGTCGGCATCGACCTGGGCTGCTACGACTTCATCCTCGGCATCGACTTCCTGTCCACTCTTGGCCCCATCCTTTGGGACCTCGATGTGCTGTCCCTCATCTTCTGGCGCGAGGGCGGCCGTCGCGTTCAGTGGACAGGCATCGGCGGCTCCGGCGCCGTGACTCCACAGCTCCAGTTGATGGCGTCCGCACTGGACGAGGCGCATCCCCTCCTGGCCGACCTCCTGCAGCAGCACAGCGACATCTTTGACGAGCCACAGGGCCTCCTTCCCGTGCGGCCCTGTGACCACCGCATCCACCTGCTGCCGGACACGGCACCTGTAGCCGTGCGTCCGTACCGGTACCCTCAGCTGCAGAAAGACGAGCTCGAGCGTCAGGTGGCGGTCATGCTCGCGCAGGGCATCATCCGGATTTCGACATCGCCGTTCTCCGCCCCGGTGCTCCTTGTGCGCAAGTCCGACGGCACATGGCGCTTCTGCATCGACTACCGCGCCCTCAACGCCCTGACGTCCAAGGACAAGTTCCCCATCCCCGTCGTGGATGAGCTCTTGGACGAGCTACACGGAGCGCGCTTCTTCACCAAGCTCGACCTTCGCTCGGGCTACCATCAGGTGCGCATGCACCCTGACGACATCGAGAAGACGGCGTTCCGCACTCACCATGGCCACTTCGAGTTCCTGGTGATGCCGTTCGGCCTTTCCAACGCGCCAGCGACCTTCCAGGCCCTGATGAACGACGTGCTCAGCCCATACTTGCGCCGCTTTGTGCTTGTTTTCTTTGATGACATTCTCATCTACAGTGCATCTTGGGCGGAGCATCTACAACATGTGGCCATCATCTTCAACGAGCTTCGAGCGCATCGTCTTCACCTCAAGCGCTCGAAGTGCTCGTTCGGCACGACCTTCGTCGCGTACCTGGGGCACGTCATCTCGGCGGACGGGGTAGCAATGGACGCGGACAAGGTCGCCGCCGTCGCCGCGTGGCCGATCCCGCGGTCACCGCGGGCGCTCCGCGGCTTCTTGGGCCTCGCCGGCTACTACCGGAAGTACATCCGGGACTTCGGCCTCATCGCCGCGCCACTGACGCGTCTCCTTCGACGCGACGCCTTCTCCTGGGACCAGGAGGCGACTACGGCATTCGAGGCTCTCTAGCGGGCGCTCACGACGGGACCCGTCCTCCAGATGCCGGACTTTGACATGCCCTTCATCGTGGACTGCGACGCCTCTGGCATCGGCTTCGGCGCCGTCCTTCACCAGGACGAGGGACCGCTCGCCTTCTTCAGTCGCCCCTTCGCCGCTCGCCATCACAAGCTCGCGGCCTACGAGCGCGAGCTTATTGGGCTGGTTCAGGCGGTACGCCACTGGCGGCCTTATCTTTGGGGCCGGTCATTCCGTGTGCGCACGGACCACTACAGCCTCAAGTTCTTGCTAGACCAGCGCCTCTCCACAGTTCCGCAACACCAGTGGATCAGCAAGCTCTTTGGCTTCGACTTCACCGTTGAGTACCGCCCCGGCCGTCTCAACACGGTCGCCGACGCCTTGTCCCGCCGCGACACTGAGGATGTCGCGGAGGACGTCGCCATGGCTGGCACTATCATGTGCATTCGCTCCGGGCCATCTTTCGCCTTCATCAACGACATTCGCCGGGCAACTTCGACGGCCGTGGACGCCCAGGGCCTGCGCCAGCGCCTTGACGCCGGCGAGCTGGACGCGCCCTGGCGCTTGGACGAGGGGCTACTCCTACATGGCCGCCGCATCTTCGTGCCCGATCATGGCGACCTGCGCCAACAGGTCCTGACCTTGGCGCACTCTGCAGGGCACGAGGGCGTGCAGAAGACTCTCCATCGTCTCCGTGCTGATTTTTACATCCCCGGTGATGGCGCGATGGTCCGCAACTGGGTGCGGTCGTGCGTGACGTGCCAGCGGAACAAGACGGAGACACTATGACCCGCGGGTCTACTGCAGCCGCTGGACGTACCCTCCCAAGTGTGGACGGATATTTCCATGGACTTCATCGAGGGCCTTCCCAAGGTGGGCGGCAAGTCCGTCATCCTCACGGTGGTTGACCGCTTCTCCAAGTACGCGCACTTCATCGCCCTGGGTCATCCATATACAGCCGCCTCCGTGGTGCGGGCCTTCTTCGACGGCATCGTCCGCCTCCACAGTTTTCCGTCGTCCATCGTCAGCGATCGTGATCCCGTGTTCACGGGACATGTCTGGCGGGATCTCTTTCGACTGGCGGGCGTGAAGCTCCGCATGAGCACGGCGTTCCACCCTCAGACAGACGACCAATCCGAGGTGGTCAACAAGGTGATCGCCATGTACCTGCGCTGTGTTACTGGTGATCGTCCACGAGCTTGGGTGGACTGGTTGGTGTGGGCGGAGTACTGCTACAACACCTCCTATCACTCCGCCCTGCGCACCACGCCTTTCGAGGTGGTCTACGGGCGCCCACCTCCGGCGATGCTCCCTTACGAGCCTGGGACGGCTCGGTCCGAGACGGCGGGCGACTTACTCCGCACCCGCGACGACATTCTGGCTGAGGCACGCCAGCGTCTTCTCCAAGCACAGCAGCTGGCTCGGAAGTACTACGATGCTCATCATCGCGAGGCGGAGTTCGCGGTGGGCGATTGGGTGTGGCTGCGCCTCCTCCACAGGACCACACAGTCTCTGGACCCGCGCTCCAAGCGCAAATTGGGACCTCGCTACGCCGGTCCCTTTCGTGTGCTGGAGCGTGTCGGCACACTCGCATACCGCGTGGAGCTGCCAGCTGGTTCTCGCCTCCACGACGTCTTCCATGTCGGCTTATTGAAGGCCTACCGCGGGGACCCTCCTGCAGCGACGCCGGCCCTTCCTCCTACTTCGGATGGCCGCCTCCTTCCAACTTCCGCACAGGTGGCGAAGGTGCTACAGGCGCAGCAGCGTCGCGGCGTCTGGCATGTCTTGGTACAATGGACCGGCCTGCCAGAGGAGGAAGCGACTTGGGAGAAGCTCGACGATTTCCGCCAGCAGTTTCCAGATGTTCAGCTCGAGGACGAGCTGTTTGAGAAGGCGGGGAGAGATGTTATGACCGGTACAACGTACCAACAGAGGAGGCCCAATGGGCAGGGTTAATTACGGGCTTAGCCCAAGTTATCTTACCTATCTTAGAAGTCCAAGTTATATTAGAGTCCAAGTTAGAGTCCAAGTTATCTAGGGTTTAGTGAAGGCTGTCCTCCTTTATAAACACATGTACCCCTTCGATATTAATCAGACAATAAACAGTATATTCTGTTGTCGTCTCCCTCAGGAGACGAGAGCCCCAAACCCTAGCCGTCTCTCTCTCTCTCTCACGCCGCGACGGCGCCCCGCCGCCGGCGCCGGCGTCCCCAACCTCGCAGCCCGCACTTCCACCCCTACAACCTACGTCCGAGACCTGGTAGAACCCTAGCCTCTACCATATGATTTTCTGCACAATGTTTTATTCTCTTGATGTGCCATCTTCTTTTGACAACCCATCTTCTCTTGATACTTATGTTGTATCTTCAAGTGATGCGGTGTTTTCCTCTGATGTGCCATCTCTTCGTGTCTTCCTCTTGATGTGCCATCTTCTTTTGACAACCCATCTTCTCTTGACACTTATCTTGTATCTTCAAGTGATGCGGTGTCTACCTCTGATGTGCCATCTCTTCGTTCTCTCCTTCGGCGACTCGACAAGTTTTGAAGACTCTTCATGCTACAACGACACTCTCAAGACGCGGATTTGGATTATCATTGTTTTTTAGTATTACACTTCTTCAAATGCAATGCTATTGCATACGCTTTGCATTTGAGTAGTATTAGTCTAGGAGTCCTTATTAGTCTATTAGTATTAGTCTATGTTTACTTTCCTTGCACCTCAAGTCATGTGTAATATATATATGCCCCTTGGGCCTTCAATATAGATAAGTTGCTTTCCTAACACCGTGGAACGCAATGGAAAACTAGAGACGAAAAGCAGAAGGGAGACACAAAGTAGACACAAGATGTAGGGTATTGGCTCTTATCTTTATAATTTAGATCTTCGGAGTAGACCTACAATTGCTGGGCCCTACCCCTTAATAACAGGTGGTCTGCTAGGCGTATCCGAGTATGAATCCACCAACCTTTGGCTTAGGAAATGGGCATGACCCCAAGTGGGGTTGGTTTCCAACAGTATGGTTAAGGAAAACACAAATAAGCCCTTACTAACTTTTTAGTTGAGCATAAGAATATACGTGGTGCATGTATGGTAAGACAATGTGCATTTTACTTAAAATCTTGATGAAGACTTATCATTTTCTTAAGGAGTATGTGTTAGGGCATCTCCAACACAGACCCTTAAACCGCCGGCTACGTGGTGCATGTATGGTAAGACAATGTGCATTTTACTTTAATATCTTCATGAAGACTTATCATTTTCTTAAGGAGTATGTGTTAGGGCATCTCCAACACAGACCCTTAAACCGTCGGCAACTGTTCGGACCGCGCTGTCCGGACGTGTTTTGCCAGGCCTGCATCGGTCCGCCGGTTGGTCTGGACGCACTTTGTTCCGCAAACCCGAGGTTGTGTGTGTGTGTGGGGGGGGGGTGCGGCGTTAGGACCGCTGCCACGTCCACGTCTGGCAACCGTGGCCTACCCAAAAAATCCACCCGCCTCTCCCGTGCTTTCCATTGAAATCCCGCGCCGCTTGCCGTGCCGTAATCATTTCGGCCCAGAGCATGTAGCGGCTCGCATTGATGCCATGTAATGTGACCGGACGGGAGGGCGACGCTGACGGACCCGACCTCTTTGGTGTCGTCGCTTCAATGAGGACGTCACGTCATGAGAAATCATCTCCGGTCGTTGCGCCACGTTGGAGCGGGCTGACAGCCCCTTCGCTTGGCCTAACCACGGCTATTAAAGCCGTGCGTCGGCGACGCACTCCCCCTCCTCGCGCCCTGTCACCGTCTCCGAGCCTTTCCTCCCGAGCCAAGTGGCCATGCCGAAGTCGTGGTTCTGCGCGCCGACCTGCGGAGGCGGTGGCAGTTCCACATCAGGCGGATCTTGGAGCCGTCGCCCTCGCCCTTCGGCCCCTCGACATCCATGGCGGTGGGATCCTTCGGCAAGGAGGATATAGTCATTTCCTCCTCCGACGAGGACCACCAACAACCACAACAGTGGCCCTGTCTCCTCGTGGAAGCCATTCTGACGGACGATGAATTCGTTCGTTAGATGGGCCCGGTGCCACCATTGCCGACGCGCGTCAAGGAGCCGCCGTCCCTGACGCGCGTACGCCTGAAGCAGAGCCAGCGTCCCCACTCTGTTTGGTCAAAGACAAACCTGCTCCCCCGTCACGCAACTGCGGCCTCAACATCGGAAGCTGCGTCAAGGAGGAGCAGTCATCCCCGACGCATCCGTCGTGTCAAGGACGAGCCCACGTCACCCTCGGTGCACAACTAGTACACCCGCATTGGCGGGCCCACATCATTGCCACATCGCAAACGCTGCGCCGTAAAGGAGCTGCAATCCGTGATCATGAAGGCACGTGGCCACATCCTCCACTACCTCGCAGGGGGCGGTTACGGCGATGCCTCAAAACTCGAGGGCTGTCGTGTCTCGGAGTGCATGACGAGACAACAAGCACGCTACGATCGACGCAACGCTGCTCCGCGTTTGCCAAGTCCGGTGCGGCGCCGGAATGGGTCCGCAACACACCAGGACCTAGCCACCTCGTGGGCCCTCGACCGCCCTGTCACCATCGCGAACACGGCCGCTCGCCCTTGCCTTGATTGCGAGAGTGATTGCTTAGCGACTCCTCCGCCAACCCCGGCAGGGGCAATGCCGTGGTCAGAGCTTCACGGGCGCCGTCTGCTCTAGCCGCAACGGCCCTCCGTACCTTGTAGGAGGAGGCCAGGCAGCCGCTGGACAAGGCTGCCGCAGCCCTTTGGCGCCGTTCCGCCTTTGGAGGGACAACGACGACGACACGAACGACGATGGTGGTGCAGCAGGGTATGAAGGCCACACGTACAAGGTGGTCGTCCGGTATAGGGTTGATGATTCTTTTAATAGTCTTTTAGTTAAACGGTCATTTTTTTTATGTAAGTCAGAACTTCATTGAAATCCGCCGTGTTTGCATGCATTTCGTCTGGTTATTTTGAACCTTGTTTGAATTGTATGTGGGTAGCGTTGGATGGCCGGCTCCTGCATCCGTGTCCATGGACTGGTCCCTGTTGATGGATAAGTCTCTGTACTAAGGTCTTTGTGGGGCTGCAACACATGGTCCTTTGTGGGGCTGCAACACATGGTCCTTGTGTCCTTGTGGTTGTTAGGATAGCATCCTTGACCACCAAGGACTGGCAGTTAGGATAGCATCTTAGACTAGCATCTTAGCATATGCTTGGCTGGCTAGCAGCCTATAAATATGTATCCCCAACCCCTTAGGTTGGCATGGCATTGTGTGAGAAATAAATCAACGAAAATTGCGCCAACTCTCCAAGTGTCATCCACAACTATCAATGCTCAGGTTGAAACAGCTAACAAGTGGTATCAGAGCCAGTGTTTCTTGTAGCCTGAGCATCTCTTGCTCACCTCTCTCCCCGGGAGCTGAGCAGCCCCAGCCGGTAGCAGCAGTTGCTCCGACTGCCCCTGGTTACCTCCCTCCCTTCGGACTGTCGAGCAGCAGCTCGTCAGAAGCAGCTTCTTCACGCAACAGCCCCCCAACGGCGAGTTATGTCCGCAGACCGCTCTCAGCACATGACTACCTCGAGCACACGGCGTTCGCAGGAGGCCGAGCGCGCCGTGGCAGAGGAGCGTGAGCGAGTGGCTGCAGCAGCCGCTGCTGCTGCAACAAGGGCGTTGAGGCTGGAAGCGGCGAAAATGGCAGCAACCAGAGCGGAGGTAGAAGCAGCAGCAACAGCGGAGGCAGCACGTGAGGCTACGGCGGATGCCAAGGCACTCCGCGGTGGCTCCGACAGCTCCAACGGCTACGCGCCTGCGAACGACGGCGCCGATGCAGACCGCGCCAATGTGGCGCGAGAGCGGACGGCGCAGTGGGCAGCTGAGCACGCCCACGCACATCGCGGTGGCGCTCCAGGTGGAGGTGCGCACGGCGACGGCGGCTGCGACGACCAGGACCGCGGCCTCTACGAGGTCCGGACTGTGGTCAGGGATGTTGGTCCCGGTGTTGGGTGGCCTACCCTCACCAAAACAAACTACGTCGAGTGGGCCGCGATCATGAAGATCAGGCTCCAGGTGCGACACCTGTGGGAGGCGGTTCAGGACGGCAACGTCGACCACCATGAGGATCGACGGGCGCTGGACGCCATCGTCGCTGCAGTCCGGCCCAAGATGCAGTTCTCGCTTTCCAACAAGCGAACTGCCAAGGAGGCTTGGGATGCCATCGCCGCGGCACGCATCGGCAGCGACCGTACTCGCAAGTCCACACTACAGGCACTTCGTAAGGAGTGGGAGAGCCTGGCCTTCAAGCCAGGTGAGGACGTTGATGACTTTGCTCTCCGTCTCAACACTCTGCTGCAGAAGATTGTGAAGTTCGGCGATGCCACCTACATTGAGGAGAGAGAGCTGTCGAGAAGCTTTTTCGGTGCATCCCCGAGAAGTACAAGCTGATGGCTCGCTCGATCGAGTCTTTGCTGGACCTCTCCGCGATGACGATCGAGGAGGCGATAGGTCGCCTCAAGGTCGTCGACACCGACGAGCCACAGTCTCTCTTGGGGCCCATCACCACCGGCGGGAAGCTGCTCCTATCTCGGGAGCAGTGGGAAGCCGGCCTCGGTGACAGGAAGAAGGGGGAGCCCTCTTCCACAGCGGGAGGCCGCAGGTGCGGCAAGCAGCGCAAGGCCCGAAGAGGCGCCTGGGGCAGGGCACAAGGACGTGCCGAAGGTGACGCCCGCGGAGGCGCCAAGCCCAAGCCGACACAAGACAACAGTTGCCACAACTGTGGCTGGCTTGGCCATTGGGCCAATGAGTGTCGACAACCACGACACGGCCAGGCTCACGTCGCATAGGCGGCGGAGGAGGAGACGACTCTATTCATGGCGCATGCAAGCATCGAGCTACCTTCAGCGATACCAGCCGCAAAGGCTCTCCTCCACCTTGACGAGCCAAAAGCGCACGTTCTTCTTGGCGATGGCTCCAGGAAGGACAAGACCGGTCGAAGGGAATTCTTCGCTGAGCTTCACTTCGACGCGCGAGGCTCCGTCAAGTTTGGGGATGCCTCTGTCGTGGAAATTAAGGGCGTCGGCTCCATCATCTTCACTGCCAAGACGGGAGAGCACCGGCTGCTCAGCGATGTCTACTACTTCCCTATGCTAAGGAACTCCATCATCAGCTTGGGAGAGCTGGATGAGAACGGCTCACGCGTGCTAATCGAGCATGGGGTCCTACGCATCTTGGATCGCCAGCGTCGCCTTCTCGCCAAGGTACCTAGAGGTGAAAATCGACTCTACGTCCTTGACTTGCAGGTGGCACAACCCATCTGTCTCGCTGCCTGTCGGGACGACGAGGCGTGGCAATGGCATGAGCGCTTTGGGCACCTTCATTTCGAGGCCCTGAAGGAGATGGTGCGAGGCCTGTCGTGCCTCGACCATGTGGAGCAGTTCTGCGACATCTGTGTGTTGACGAAGCAGAGGCGACTCCCCTGTCCCCAGCAGGCGAGTTTCCGGGCCAAGGAGAGGCTTGAGCTCGTGCACGGGGACCTATGCGGCCCGGTGACGCTAGCCACACCAGGAGGTCGACGCTACTTCCTGCTGCTCGTCGACGACCTCTCTCGCTACATGTGGGCGATGGTCCTCGGCAACAAGGGAGAGGCGGCGGACGCCATCAGGCGTGCGCAGGTTGTTGCGGAGGCGGAGAGCAGCCGCAAACTGCGCGTGCTGCGCATTGACAACGACGACTGAATTCGCGTCGTACTGCGCTGCTGAGGGCATCCGGCGCCACTACTCCGCGCCGTACAACCCGCAGCAGAACGGCGTCGTCGAGCGGCGCAACCAAACGATTGTGGGGATGGCTCGGGCTCTCCTCAAGCAGAGAGGGATGTCGACTGTTTTCTGGGGAGAGGCGGTGCTGACAGCCGTCTACATCCTCAACCGCTCGCCTACTACAGCACTCGACGATAGGACGTCGTACGAGGCCTGGCATGGGCGGAAGCCGGCGGTCTGCCACTTGCGGGTCTTTGGCTGCCTCGCGTTCGCCAAGGTGCTCGGCCACATCGGCAAGCTCGACGACAGGAGCACTCCTGGAGTTTTCATTGGCTACGCGGAGGGCTCGAAGGCCTACCGCATCCTCGACCCAAAGACACAGCGTGTGCGCACGGCGCGAGACGTTGCAACGAAGGGCGAGGGTGGGCATGGGACAAGGCGGTGGACGACGACTCGACTCTGACGTATGACGACTTCATTGTCGAGTACGTCCACTTCAAGGAAGCAGGGGGAGCAAGCAGCTCCTCTTCGCCGAGCATGTCTACCTCAGTTCCCAAAACTCCATCGACCCCGGGGTTTGCTACTCCGACGACACCACAACCGGCGATGTCATGTACTCCAGCACCGGCAGTCACCCCTTCGGGCTCGTCTTCATCAGCACCAGCTCACGCCGAGCACAGCCCGGTGGAGTTCGCCTCCCCGCTCACTCACGACGAGGAGCACATCGACGTGTATCATGGCGGCGAACCGCTGCGGTATCGTACGCTGGAAAATCTACTCAGCGACCAGCCGGTGCCTGGACTGGTGCCACGTGATCTGGAGGCGCAGCTACAACTTGCGTGTGAGGACGGCAAACCTTGGTCCTTTGCAGAGGCCGAGAGAGACGCGGCATGGCGCGCCGCGATGCAGTTGGAGATGGATGCGGTCGAGCAGAACCGCACCTGGGAGCTCCCTGACCTCCCTCGTGGTCATCGCACGATCACCCTTAAGTGGGTGTTCAAGCTGAAGAGGGATAAAGCCGACGCCATCGTCAAGCACAAGGCTCGCTTGGTGGCCCGAGGCTTCTTGCAGCATGAAGGAGCCGACTTCGACGATGCTTTCGCTCCCGTGGCACGGATGGAGTCCGTGCGACTTCTCCTTGCGCTAGCTGCCAAGGAGGGTTGGTGTGTCCATCACATGGATGTCAAGTCGGCGTTCCTCAACGACGACTTGAGGGAGGAAGTCTACGTGCATAAGTCGCCGGGATTTGCGATCCCCGGCTAGGAGGGCAAGGTACTCCGCCTGCGTAAGGCTCTCTATGGCCTACGACAGGCACCTAGGGCGTGGAACGCCAAGCTGGACTCCACGCTAAAGAAGATGGGTTTCGAGCAAAGCCCGCATGAGGCGGCCGTCTACCGATGGGGCAGTCGAGGAAATGCCCTGTTGGTGGGCGTCTATGTTGACGACTTGGTGATCACCGACATTAAGGATGCAGAGGTGGCGGTGTTCAATGAAGAAGTGAAGGCCACCTTTATAACACCCAAGATGCGATCCTATCCTTATTTTGGCGCGAGGGCCTCGACAAGGATAGAAGCGCATCTTGGGCGTTACAACCTTCCAGATGAGTGATCTGGGGCTCCTCTCCTTCTATCTAGAGATCGAGGTGCACCAGGATCACTCCGGGATCGCGCTTCGACAGTCCGCCTACGCCAAGTGCATCGTTGAGCTAGCTGGGCTCACCGACTGCCACCCAACTCTCACTCAGGAGAGGCTGAAACTGATACGCGACAGCACAACGGAGGAAGTGGACGCTACGCAGTATCGGCGCCTTGTGGGGAGCCTTCGCTACCTCACCCACACACGGTCGGACTTGGCATTCTCCATCGGCTATGTTAGTTGGTTCATGGAGCGACCGGCGACGGAGCACCAGCAAGCAGTGAAGAGGATCATCCGCTACGTGGCGGGGACCCTCGACCATGGCCTCCACTACCCTAGGTGTCCGGGGGCGGCACACTTCGTCGGGTATAGAGACATCGACCACGCCGGCGACATCCACAACAGTAAGAGCACGAGCGGGATCCTCTTCTTCCTCGGCAAGTGTCTCGTGAGCTGGCAGTCCGTCAAGCAGCAGGTGGTGGCCCTGTCCAGCTGCGAGGCCGAGTACCTAGCGGCCCCCACCGCCTGCACTCAGGCGCTCTGGCTCGCTCGCTCGACTGCTTGGTGATCTCGTCCGAGACACCAGAACGGTGCAGCTCACGGTGGACAGCAAGTCCGCCCTGGCCCTGGCAAAGAACCCTGTTTTCCACGAACGGAGCAAGCACATCCGACTGAGGTATCACTTCATCCGAAGCTGTTTGGATGAAGGGAGCATGGAGGCGAGCTACATTAACACCACGGACCGGCTCGCAGACCTGCTCACCAAGCCTCTTGGGAGGATCAAGTTCCCCGAACTCTGCTTGAGGAGATTCGACTCTCCCACAAGACGACGCACAATACTTAGGGGGAGAATGATGGATAAGTCTTTGTACTAAGGTCTTTGTGGGACTGCAGCACATGGTCCTTTGTGGGGCTGCAGAACATGGTCCTTGTGTCCTTGTGGCTATTAGGATAGCATCCTTGACCACCAAGAACTGGCAGTTAGGATAGCATCTTAGACTAGCATCTTAGCATATGCTTGGCTGGCTAGCAGCCTATAAATATGTATCCCCAACCCCTCAGGTTGGCATGACATTGTGTGAGAAATAAACCAAGGAAAATTGCCCCAACTCTCACAGTGTCATCCACAACTATCAATGCTCAGGCTAAAACAACTAACACCCGCCTCCGTGGAAGGGCGCGGGAGGAAATTTGCGGGTCAGCGTTGGAGATGCCCTTATATACATATAGGCCTATAACAATAAAAGAAGTAGGCTAAATACTGGTCATATCATCCCACATATTGGTCTATACCGCCCCATTAGGCTGGTGATGCATCGCTCTGTAGCATAGACTGCTACACAGGGAGTAGGTCACAGGGTATGCCAGCGCCGGTGCTTCCCCAATGAATAAATCACCAGTTCCAGTCGGGCCCTGCCTTTCAGCCACCGACTCTCTAGGCACATTGGTGCGAGGTACGTTAGCCTTGGCAGTCCTGGAGCTGCAATCGTCCCAGGTGTCCGGCAAGGGGTGATGCTGCCCTGTTGCTCCGAGCCTCGGCACCTCGCCATTTTTGGCTGGAGGCAAATTTGGGTGAGGCTTAATGTCGTTGCATGTCTGTACCTGTGATCATGCTGTTTCACCTATTGGCCATTGAGCTTGTGGTCAATGCAATAGTATTGGGGTGGCATGAGCAGTAACTTAAAGGGATGTATACTAATCAGTATACCATTGGCAATTGATTTACTAGATGTGCACTGAAAGACTACATAGGTACACTCTGGAGTCTGGACATTGGTTTACTAGATGCACTCTGGATATTGTTTCACTCATTGAAGCTCTTTTGTGAAACCCATCAGGCACTGTATTCCTTGAGGCACCCAATGCTCCATACTTGAGTTATGCTTCAGAGAAATTCGATATACATTTGCTCAAATTTACCCATTTTTCTTGTGCTACAATCCTGCAGCCTGTGTCCAAATATCACAGGTTACCCACGCATTTATATGTTTTTTAGCTTTCTTGTCATACATTTGGAATGTGCTAGAGACCATTTATCTATGGTGTAATGTGGATATGTATATAAATGAATTGATAGCAATTCTGTCGGTTGCTAAAAAAGTATGAATATTATTCTCTGCCCTACTTGAGGTATTGTTTTGTTGAAATTGCTTTCTTGCTCAACCGCAGGAGCTATTATCGCTGCACACATGATGGGTGCCCTGTCCGTAAGCACGTTGAAAGAGCACCAGATGACATAAACAATATGGTAGTAACCTATGAAGGTAAGCACAACCATGGTCAACCTTTTAGAAGCAGCAACGAATCAAGGAACGAATCCGTCTCTGTGATCACCCCAGCAATGACAATCACAGAGCAATCCAGAATAGTGTCTTCAACATCAGATCAGAAGCTTCCAACCAGCACAGAGAAGGCTGCTGACAGTGAGTCTACAATGGATACGACTTTAGAACTTGGAGGTAAGAAGCCACCAGAGAGTGCACAAACTCTGCACAGCATGAAAATTAATCCAGACGGCCTGAAGAATTCCCTCCTGAAAGATACTTCTGCAGCAGTTCCTGTCCAAAACAATTGATTTGCGAGGATAGGTTCGATTCAACTAATGCATTAGTTTGTGTTATTTATATTTATTGGTTACGTGAGCTGTTGTTGGGTTAGCTTCTATATGTTAGATGAGGGTCAGCATTGTGCGCAGCATCATTGGATTGCCAGAAGTTGGGACAGAGAATCTAGGTTCAGAAAGCCATGATGAAACTTACAGTTGTCCCTTTGTATAGATTTCCAATCCTTACCGTGTATAGGTATTGTATCGCCTCTGAGGCTAAGCAACCAGGGAGACAAAGAACCTGAATGTGTGGAGTTCTCTTTAGCTGTATTGTTCAGTTGGATTCATCACAAACTTCAACTGATCTGAGATATGATGGATTCATTTGTTGTTATATTCATGGTGTATGCAAGTTAACAGTCCATGGACACGACGCTACGCTGTATGTTGACTACGTGCATTGACATGTTACATTAAATTCCAGTGTTCTTTTGTGATCCTCCCAAGATATTTCCGAAGAACTTACGTACATCCTAAAGCATATGTTGATGTAGTTATGTTTTTTTACTATGTACTGCAAGGCAAAAGCATCACATTTTACTTTATGAATAATAAATCAATAAAACATAAAAGACTATACAAGTGGTTAGCAGAAAAGTAAAGAAAAAAAAAAATACTTACAAACTAGTATTACCTACAACTCTAGGGAAAATGAGAAATCCAGTCTAAGTAGCTATCGTATATTTACATACATACTTACAATACTAAGCTTCTTAGTTTTAAAAAGCTCATATTCAATTGAGGTCTCTACTCTCTTCGTCTCGGTTTATAGGTCATCTTAGGTTGTGCACGACAACCAAGACGGAGAGAAAAATAAGAGAAATTAATGTTAACTTGCTAATTAATACAATTGCATGCAATGAATTGAACACTGTATGTTGTGCTAGTTAGTCTCAAGTTATTAAAAACATACATCTCTTATTGATTGATTCCTGTATTTAAGTCAAAAAATAAGAAACGAGATGAAAGTTAATGCATTGTGCCTTAGTTTTTTGGGATTATTTGGTTTTCATAAGATGACTTATAAACCGAGACACAGAAAGTAATTAAAATTGGGTCATTCAATTTTTATCGGGTCAACAATTTTTCAAATCTCCCATTTAGTTCCTTTATACTATACATTATGCTTGCTAATTTCTAAGGCCTCATAATTAATTTGGATCTTTAATTAAAATCGAGCCCTCGCATTTATATATCCTTTTGGTTTTATATGTTCTCGAATTCTGAAGTTTTTTTTTCATTCAGTTGACCTATTTAATTTTGAATTTGGTTTACGATTCTGATCGGGCCAACGATTTTTCTATTAATCAACAACATTTAATGTTGTCGTTTTCTCGGGATAGATGCCATGGGGTGGCTTATCGAGAGTGGTTGGGGACGAAGGACACCGGCGGGCTCCGGTAACGGGATTGGTACAACCGGTGCGAGACACACGATGTATCTAGGTTCGAGGCCCTTCGAGAGAGGTAACACCCATAGCCCTACCGGAATGGTTGATGAACCAAAGTGTTTACAGGTTGCTCCTTGAGCTGTTCGACGGAGAAGGAAGAAGGAGCAGCCGGCTCACGTTCTACCTCTCCTATGTGCGTGTGTATGTTCGTGCGTGGGAATGGCCAACCCTCTACATGGAGGAGGGCCAGGGGGTTTTATAGGCACCCCCCCGCGTACAATATTGATATAAGGTACATAGGAGGGACCCGACTCGCAGCCTCCCAGGGCGGCCAGAGGGTCCCATGACTAAGCAGTCTTGTCGCCTACGGGGCCCGCTGACTGCAGGGTCCCGTCGGATGCTGGGGCCCACCGGCTGGCCGATGGGATTGGAGCGTGTACGTCTGGCATGGCCTAGGACGCACTATGGTCGTTGTCGGCGCGGGACCCGGCATGGTCAGCGGTACGACCGGGTCCACTGTAGCCATGCCGGGGCAGGTAATGGAGTAGGTGGAGGCGTGCGGGCATTGTGAGAGGGCGACCGGCACAACCTGTGCCGGTCAGCAGTACGACCGCCTCCACTTTAGCCACGAGCTCGCCACTTCGCAGTACCAGTGCTGACGCCATCCCGTCCTTAGTCGTGGGCACCAATCGCATCAGTCGTCTCACCATCCAGATGGCGGGTGGCCATTGAGCCGGATGGCGATCCGTCTACTCCTAGCCGGGGCGGGTCGCGCTTCCGGTTAGGAGGAGCCGGAGCCGGCACGGGCCCCGCATCCGGCAAGGAGGAGCCGGCGTGCGGGAAAACATTCGTCCCGTGCCTTACGTGAAGGCGAAGGAGTAGGCTCGATGTGTCTAACCCGGGGTTATCCCCCATCAATAGTCCACGAAATAGGGGAGGCCCGCCGGCTTGGCAGTGTGCTGGCAAGCCCTTGAGCGTGCGATCTGTTGCCTGTTGGTCGGAGACGGTCGGTTCTGCAGCCGGCCTGCGTCCGCATGACGCCTCGGGTTCTCCGTCGTTTCCGCGTCGCGCCACGTGTAACGCGTCGGGGCCGCGCCCTGACACGCCACGCGGGCGATGTGACTGGGCAGCGGGGCGGGGCTTGCACGACCGCTGCCTCGGCCCCGCGCGCGGATCCTTTGCGGATTTCGAGGCGACGGTTGGTGCCCCGTAGCGCAATAACGTCGCCGCGCGGCACGGAGGGGGTGGGGATCATGCGCAACGGATCCCCTCCCCATTACCCCACATGGGGTTTAAATGGGGAGGAGGGGGAGTCGAGGGAGCCATTTGTTCCTCGCCCCCGCCCCTGCCATTCCGACACCCCTCCCTCCCGAAGCCAGAGAGAGGGACGTCGTCGGAGTGCTCGTCGCCGCCGAGCGACACGCCTCGCCGCCTTTCCTCGCCTTTAGCGTCGCGCCCCGAGCCGCCGCCGGCATGGCTTCGACCCGAGGCGTGTGGGACGACATCGACGTTGACAAGGACCAGATTGAGTTCCTCCGCTACCGCCGCAAGCTACCGTGGGCGGAGTTCGTCGCCGCACGCGTTCCCGGGGGCGGAGAACTCTCCGGCCCCGTAGGCCGACGAGGTGGTTGTGTTCGCCGAGCACTTTGCTCGCGGATTCGGGTTACCAGCGAGCGACTTCTTCTCCAACTTCTTGAAGCACTTCGTCCTGCAGGCGCACCACCTCGCCTCCAACGCCGTGCTGCAGCTGGAAGGTTGAGCCTGCATTCTTCAGGCGGAATGTCATGGTGGTGTAGCAATAGGCTCCGAAGGGGGTGATGAAGGACGTCTTGAGCCGGTCGGCTGGATCCAAGTTGATCTGATGGTAGCCGGAGTAGGTGTCCAAGAAAGATATCAAATCTCAGCCGGTCATGGAGTCGATCACTTGATTTATCCATGGCAGGGTGAAAGCGACCTTTGGACGTGCCTTGTTAAAGATCGTGTAGTCGATACACATGTGCCAGGTCTTGTTCTTCTTCAGCACCAGGACTGGATTGGCCAGCCAGTCTGGGGTGGAAAAACTTTCAGGATGAAGCCAACTGCGAGCAGCCGAGCAATCTCTTCTCCGATGGTGCACCCCTTCTCTTCGGAGAAACGATGCAATGGTTGTTTGACCGGCTTCGCATCCTACCGCACATGAAGCTTGTGGTCGGCGTACTCCCTCGGAATACCCGACATGTCCTTGGGGGACCATGAAAAGATATCCCGATTCTCACAGAGGAAGTCGATGAGCTCGCCTTCCTATTTGGGATTGAGGTTGGAGTCAATGGTGACGCACTGCTGGGGGTTAGCCGGGTCGAGCGGCACCTTCTTGGTGTCCTTAGACGGCTCGAACGAGGCCTCGCTGGCCTATTGGGACGGGGGGGGGGGGGGGTTGGCATGACTGGCTGCTTGGTGGCCTGAGCCACCATATGGTCGAGTTGCCTCCTCTCCTCCGCGATTACTAGTGCTTCGGCTAGCCGGCTGCTGTCGCATGCGCACTCGACCAACTTCTTGTAATCGCCGTCAATGGTGATAAAGCCCTTGGGCCCCGACATCTTCATCTTGAGGTAGACGTAATGGGGGATCACCATGAACTTGGCGAGCGCCAGCCTGCCCAACAACGCATGGTAGGGTCCATCGAGGTCCACCACCTCGAACCATATTGGCTCACAACGAAAGTGAGCCTTGTCGCCGAAGAGGACGTCTAGCTGGATCTTGCCAATGAGGGAGTAGGACTACCCCGACATGATGTTGTGGAAGACAGTTCGGGTCAGCTGCAGGTCCTTCTCTTTGAGCCCCAACTTGAGCAGGGTATCAATGTAGAGGATGTTGATGCTGCTGCCGCCGTCCACCATAACCCGTGAGAACCGACAGGTGAGCCTATTGAAGGCGATGGTGGGGTCGAGGACGAGCGCGTTGCTGCCAAGATTTGGCATCACCGCCGGGTGGTCTGCCCGGCTCCAAGTAATTGGCTTCTCACACCGGTGCATGTATTGGGGAATCAAGGGGACTGTGCCGTTTACCTCGTGCTGGCGCTGGCGTTGGCTATGCTTGTCATCACCCTCGCTGGTGAAGACGACGTAGGCCCCGTCCTGCTCGTTGAATTGGTGGCGGAGGCGGCCGTCGTTGTGGGGAGCCAAAGCCGGACCCGATCCGGGAGCCGGGGCTTGCCGCCGGCAGGCCCTTGCCCTGGGCCAGTCGGTGTGAGAAGCCGCACTGCCGGAGGGTGTGGGTAGCCGGCTTTGCCCCGGAGTGCATTTTGCACGACGTATCGAGCATCTGCTCGAAGGTGAGCTTGGGATGCCAGGCGTCCTTGCCGGCTTGCTGGCGTTGGCTGCCGGCCTAAGGAGCCGTCTGCTCTTCCTCGACAGCTGCAACCTGCTTGCTCCCATGCCGAGGATCCCATTGGTCGGATTTGCACTTGTTGTTCTGCTAGCCGTGGTTGTCGCCAGCCATCGCGTCGTGGCGGGCAGCTCGGTGGGCTTGTCGGCCGCATTGACCTTGATCCGCATTGCGGAATCGACCGTGGCGTACTTGTCCATCTTGGCCATGAGCACCACCATCGTAGTCGGCTCGGAGCACATAAGCTTGTGCTTGAGGAGGGTGCCATCTCGGCAGCCCTCGATGAAGTACTGGAGGGACTGCACCTCATGGACTCTTTCACAGGAGTTGCGCCGCTCAGTCCAGCGCGTGACATAGTCACGGAGGGGCTTGTCCGGCTTCTGGGCGCACATAGCCAGCTCGCGGGGGCGGCCAGGGCGCTTGTAGGTGCCAGTGAAGTTGCGAATGAAGGCCTCCTCGAAGTCGACCCAGGTGTTGACGCTGCCGGCCGACAGGCCAGGCCCGGGCTGAGCCGGTCAGCATGAGCGACACGTAGCGGATGGCTACGTGCTTGTTCCCCCTGGCGATGCCGACTGAAGTGGTAAAGTTGATGAGCCAGTTCTCGGGCTTGGCGGTGCCGTTGTACTTTGGAGTGTTGCATGGGAGCGTGAAGCCAGTTGGGAACGCCTCTTCGCGGATCCAGGGGCCGAAGCATGCTTGACTGATTGGGCCCTCCTCCTCGAGGTGGGCGCCAGCCGATCGAGGCGGGTGCGAGCGTCATTCTCGATGCCGGGGACGCGCGGTACGATCGGGGCCGCGAGTTCCGGCTGAACGACACGTGGGGGCGAGCCGGCCCGCTCCCGTCGCAGGGGCGGAGTAGGGGCGCGAGGCAGCCGTTGGGCTCCCCCGGCCGGCTCGTGAAGTCGGCTGGAGACTGGCGGTTGCTCGTTTTCGCACTAAGTGCGCGGGCCGCGGCTCCCGTCGATCTTCCGACTTGAGCCACGGGGAGAGGAGGAGTGCTGGGCCGGCTGGCGGCCTGTAGGCGCCCACAGGTCCTCGTACTCGTAACGAGGGGTTACGGAGAAGGCGTGGTGTGGGTCGAGACGACCTTGTTTCTCGTTGGGGCGGCAAGGAGCTCCTGAATGTGCTTCTTTGCCGCGCACGCTCCTCGCCCTCCTTGGTGGCCATCTCCTCTTGGGCCACCTGGACGGCCCGCATGCTGGCTGCGGGGGGTGTCGTAGATGGGCAACTTGCCGCCGAGGATGTCGGTGACAACGGGACAGCGATTACAAACCTCACCACGCCGGTTGGGACCATCGCTGGCCGGAGTGAGTTCATAAGCGGAGTTGTACTTGCGCTGCGCCGCCTCCATCCGGTGCTTGGAAGCTGCGAGGGCGGTGCCGTCCGCAAATATACGTTTGCGAGCTTCCTCCAGCTCGGCTGTGGTGGCGGTCGGGTTCATAGATGGCGCCATGGGGGTGCTCAGGCCGTGCAGAGTGGCAAGGAGAGGGTCAGCCAAACCCGGACGAGCCGCGGCAGCGTCTGCCACGGCCCGAGCTGGTGCTGGAGCCGGCAACCATCACCTCCAGAAGGATGGAGGAGGAAGCGACGTCGAGCGAAGAGGAGGATCCCGTGAATGATGGTGGATCGGTGGAGTCGAGTACCTCGCTAGGATACTTGTCGGACACAGGCGCGTCGTCATGGCACAACTCACTGAAGAGCGTGCAGAGAGCATCAACGTCAAGGGCGGCGTCGCCGCGACGCGGCTCGACGATGGGGACGACGGCGGAGCCTGCAGGGCAGGCAGAGCCGACCGTTAGCCATGCGGAAGCTTCCGTGGAGGCATGCTCCACGAGCTAGTTGATCAGTCCAAACGCGAGGCGTCCGACGGGGTTGGCGAGGGGTCTCGTCCGGAGCATAACTCTGTGCGGCGCCGCGGACGGCCCGATGGTGGGCGCCAACTGTCGTCATTTTCTCGGGACGGATGCTATGGGGTTGCTTACCGAGAGTGGTTGGGGCAGATGGACACCAGCGGGCTCCGGTAACGAGATTGGTACAAGCGGTGCGAGACACACGATGTACCAAGGTTCGAGGCCCTCTGTGGGAGGTAACACCCCTAGTCCTGCTGGGATGGTTGATGAACCAAAGTCTTTACAGGCTGCTCCTCGAGCTGTTTCGACGGAGGAGGAAGAAGGAGCAGCTGGCTTGCGATCTACCTCTCGTGTGTGTGTGAGTATGTTCGTGCATGGGAATGGCCGACCCTCTCCATGGAGGAGGGTCAGGGGGTTTTATAGGCGACCCCCACGACATACAATATTGATATCAGGTACATAGGGGGACCCGGCTGGTAGCCTCTCAGGCCGGCTAGAGGGTCCCATGACTGAGCAGTCTTGTGCCTATGGGGCTCGCCGGCTAGAGGGTCCCATGACTGAGTAGTCTTGTCGCCTATGGGGCTCGCCGGCTGTAGGGCCCCGTCGGATGCTGGGGCCCGTCGGCTGGCCGATGGAATTGGAGCGTGTCCGTTTGGCGCGGCCCAGGCCGCACTATGGCCGTCGTCGGTGCGGGAACCGACGTGGTCAGCGATACGTCCGGGTCCACTGTAGCCATGCTAGGGCAGGTAATGGAGTGGGTGGAGGCGTGCCGACACTGTGCGAGGGCGACTGGCACAGCCGACACCGGTCAGCAGTACTGCCGCCTCCACTGTAGCCGCGAGCTCGCCACTCCGTAGTACCAGTGCTAACGACATCCTATCCTTAGTTGTGGGCATGAGTCGCATGAGTCGTGTTGATGCGCCAGGTGCTCACCATTCGGCCGGCGAGTGGCCATCGAGACGGATGGCGATCCGTAGACTCCTAGCTGGCTCGGGTCGCTCACCCGACCAGGAGGAGCTGGAGCCGGCATGGGCCCCACATCCGGCCAGGAGGATCCGGCGTGCGGGAAAACATCCGTCCCCTGCCTCACCTGAAGGCGAAGGAGTAGGCTCGATGTGCTTACCCTGGGGTTATCCCCCCGTCATTTGGCCTATAAAAACATACCAATTTCACACCCCCACCAACATTCAAGATATTAAATAAGAACAATATGGGAATATATTATATCACTAAACCCACTAGAATTGGAGGCTCTCATTCAATTGAGGTCACCGATTTGAAATTGGGTCATCGATTTTGACCGAATCAACAATTATTCACTCAATTATTTTAATCCTCTTTAACACTAGGCTCCCTGTTTTTGAAGGTCTCACAACCAATTGAGCTCTGAATATGAAGTTGGATCATTCAATTTTGACTAAGTCAACAATTCCATAATGAGCTCTCTCATTCATTTTTAATACACCATGCTCCCTAATTTTTAAGCTTTTCCCGTCAACCCTTGATTTTGATTCCGTCAATCCTTTGTTATGGCAATGAAATCTCTAACTTCGTTAAGCTATCCCGTTTTAAAATTCCTCATTCAACTCTTCAGTTTTGATTGGATACATAATTGATTGGTCGTTCATCCTGCCTCCATTGTGGGATCCCTGAGTGAATGGGTGACAAAATAGAAGTGTCGCCCATGACACGTTTGGCATCAGCATAACACAGACTTCACACAACGTAAGTAACTTCTCATGCTTTTGTACTAATTAAAAGACGTCAAAAAAATCTACCTAAACACCATAATAAAAAAAATAAAACTGATACACTCACGAACAATTCGCTAGAGATTGGTTATATCATACATTGTCTCACTAATCACTTCCTCGATTTGCACCGTTGGCCCACCTTTTCCCTAAGACCTGACCATAAATTGACACATTCATCTGTAAGCATGATTATGCAACGTATGTCCCTAGGAGTAGCATATCTCATAAAAAATGCACTTCATTGTATCCCCCACCCGCCAAACCAACTAATACGAATATTTATTAGAACTTTATTTTTTACATGAAACATGTACAACCCCAAGAATATAAGCGACCGAGCAAAGCACACAATTCCCTTCTAGTATAACACTAAACTCCATAGTTTTAAAGAGCTCACATTCAATTGAGTTGGAATAGGGTCAACAATTTCTCAAATCTCTCTCATTCAATTCTTTTATACCATACACTATGCTTACTAATTTTTAAGGCCTCATAATTATTTGGGGTATTTAATTAAAACCGAGTAACTCTATTTTGGATGGGTCAATAGTTTCTCAAAACTCTCTTATTCATTTTTATACTATGCAATATGCTTTCTATTTTTAAGGCCTCATAATTAATTGAGGTCTTAAATTTAGAATTGGGTTGGCTAATTTTGACCGGGTCAACAATTTCCCAAGGAGCCCTCATATATTTTTAGTACTATATGTTCCCTAATTTTAAAGTTTTGTCATTTAATTAAGGTATTTCATTTTTGATTTGGTTTATGATTTTGACCGGGCCAATGTTTTTTCTATCAATCAACACCAACCAGCCAATAAAAATATATCAATTCCGCACACCGTCCCACCACCTAGAAACAATATTCTCCACCATGTGATATTATAGCATCAATATAGTTGCCACCGATGCACATGTTCCCCCACATAAATATATGTTGGCTAGTGGATAACATAAAACCACATCATGAAAGTCTCGTCAAATCACCGCATTACAAATAAAAATAAAACCCACTCTATCACCCCCTCACCCGCCAAACTAAATATTCCATCACTTCTGAATAAGGGGCATTAATTTTTTGAAAAATCAATTTTATTTTCATTTGACCAAGTTCAGTGCAATAAATATCAACATCCAAGATATTAAACAAAAAAAAGAGAATTTATTTCATGATGAATCAAATCATACCGATTTCATATTATGGATTTTGATATATTTCTCAACAAATTTGGTTACACTTAAAAGGTGTGACTTTTCAAAAAAGTATTACACCTTAGATTTTGAAACAGAGTGAGTAATTTTCTTTACATAAACCAACTACATCAACGGCGCAACAAAGCGTTCCCAATCCTTCTAGTTTAATTTGTGAGCCAACAGAGTCATGTCATGAATGAAGTTATGCCTCTGATGTCTAATACACAACTTGTTCTTGTATACACATGTCGGGCCTCCAAGAGCAGAGTTTTGTAGGCTAGTAGCAAATTTCCCACAAGTGGATGTCCTAAGGTTTATCAATCCGTGGGAGGTGTAGGATGAATACGGTCTCTCTCAAACAACCCTGGAACCAAATAATAAAAAGTTTCTTGTGTCCTCAACACACCCAATACAATGGTAAATTGTATAGGTGCACTAGTTCGGCGAAGAGATGGTGATACAAGTGTAGTAATGATAGTAGATATATTTTTTGTAATATGAAAATATAAAAATAACAAGTTAGCAAGTAACAAAAGTGAGCATAAACATTGTTGCAATGCTAGAAAGTGAGGCATTGGGTCCGTAATTTCGCTAGTACAATCTCTCAACAATGCTAACATAGTTAGATCATATAACAATCCCTCAACATGCGATAAAGAATCACTCCAAAGTTCCTATCTAGCAGAGAACATAAGAATAAGTTATTTGTAGGGTACGAAACCACCTCAAAGTTATTCTTTCTGATCAATATTTCCAGGAGTTCGTTCTAAGATAACAAGTTATCCTTTCCGATCGATCTATCAAGAGTTCACACTAAAATAACACCATAACAAATTCAGATTCATAATACTCAATCCAACACGAAGAACTTCAAGGAGCACACCATGATTTCTACCAGAGAACATGGTATGAATACGTGCAATCAACCCCTATGCCTAGATTACCCCATTGTCACCTCGGGAATCCGCGAGTTGATGCCACAACATATATCAAGTGAATCACTTGAATACCCCAATGTCACTACGTGTATCCGCATGCAAGACATATATTATTTGCTCTCAGACCTGAATATTCAATCCAACATAACGAGATCTTAAAGTGAAAGATTCAATTCATCACAACAATTGGATGGGAGAAACACGAGATGATCCAACTATATTAACAAGGCCCGTGATATATCAAGATCATGACATTTCAAGAACCCGAGAGAGAGAGAGATTAAAAACATAGCTACTGGTACAAACCCTTAGCCCCGAGGGTGGACTACTCCCTCCTCGTCATGGCCTCCATCGGGATGATGAATATGGCAACCTGAGATGATTTCCCCTCTCTGACAAGGTACTGGAACGTCTCCAGATTGGTTTTACATGGCTAGAGGGGCATGCGGCGGCAGAACTTCTCATCTATGGTTATTTTTGGAGGTTTCTATATTTATAGGATTTTTGGGCGTTGGAATCATGCCAAGATGGGCCATGAGGTGCCCACTAGACATCGGCCCATGCTAGGGGGTTGGCGCGACTTGGTGCCTAGTGGGCACCAGCCCCTCTCTGGTGGTTCTTTGCTCCACTATTTCTTTTTTCTTCCAAAAAAATCTTCAAAAATTTTCTTCCAATTCCGAGAACTTTTATTTCTGCACAAAAAACAACACCACAGTAGTCCTGCTGAAAACAACGTCAGTCTGGGTTAGTTCTAAATAAATCATATAAAGTGCAACAAAACCATATAAAAGTATTGTAAACATAGGCAAATATGACATGAATACTTCATAAATTATTGATATGTTGGAGACGTATGAGCATCCCCAAGCTTAATTCCTACTGATCCTCGAGTAGGTAAATGATAAAAGAAATAATTTATGAAGTGTGAATGCTAGCATAGTGCATAAGTTTGATCAATGATAATTTCAACCATTATTCCTAGCATCATTATAGCAACTCTTTTCATAAAACTCATCATTGTAAAGTAGCAACCAATAAACATGTTATGGTTCAAACAATGAACTCTCTTGAAACTTAACAACCTATGTTCCTAGTCACCAAACAATTGCAATTCAACTTATTCACAACAAAGTCTAAGTAAGAGCTCCACATACTCCATCATCATATAACCTTCTACGATTGCTAGTACTCAAAGCATATTTTTTAGAAAAAATGTCATCCATCGAACACAAAGAAAGATGGGCCCTTAATATTTTGCCTTCCAACTCATTTATCATAGAGATACTTCTCAACAATAATAAGTCATGGTCAAATATATTTTACTGGCCATAGGTGCCTATATCTTTCCCCACCACATGATGCTTGCCAACTAGAGAACAATTGATGTTGAAATGAGAATGCATACTATTGGCTCTTGCATAAAAGTAAATACTGAAAGGCAAAAGATCGACCCTTCACAGAGGGAAGCAGAGGTTGTCATGCGCTTTTTGGTTTTGTATGCATAATCCCTTAATGCAAAAGAATGTCACATTGTATTACCCCTTATGATAGCATCCTTTATTATGCAGTCCATTTCTTTTATTTCTTTGCCATCACAAACTCATACAACACTCAATTTTCTCTTACACTAAGTGATCAAACACATTTAGAAGCAATTTTTATTTCCTTTTTGCACCGATGACAACTTACTTGAAGGATCTTATTCAATCCGTAGGTAGGTATGGTGGACACTCATGGCAAGAAACTGATTTTAAGGGTTCTTGGATGCACAAGTAGTATCTCTACTTAGTACGCATTTTTGGCTAGCAAAAGATCCTAAGCAAACACCACATGTCGGAGGATCCATAACAATATAACTTCTATGCAAATATACACAACCATAACTCATTACGTTGTCTTCCTTGTCCAACTTCAACTAATTTTCTCAAGTTTTAAAATAATTAATGGGTATTCACAATCATAGAAGATGTCCAATATAATATATTTGTATGTGAAAGTTCTCTTCCTTATACCAATCATTCATGAACTGTTTGTATGACCAATATTGTGATTGTCAAGCTTCAAAAGATTCCACTTTCTAAACCCAATGTGAAGCTACTACTAGGCATGGAATGAACATAGAATTTCAAATTCATGGTATTCAATTCATTCAACAATTTACTCAAAGGATATAAGTGAAGCACAAGAGCAAACAATCAAACTACTCTCAAAAGATATAAGTGAAGATCGATGAGTAGTCAAACAATTAAGTAGCTATGTGAGGGCTCTCTATCAATAAATATTTTCATATATGATATTTTATTTCAAACAAAAAATAAAACAAAATACACTCCAAGAATAGCACATATCATGTGTAGAAGTAAAAAATTTAGGCTCAACATAGGCTAACAGATAGTTGTTGACGAAGAGAGGTGGGATGCGTAGCATCCCCAAGCTTAGATGCTTGAGACTTCTTGAAATATTTACTTGGGGTGCCTTGGGAATCCCCAAGCTTGAGCTTTTGTATATCATTCAATCCTCTCATATGCCGGTTTCACCTAAGTTTCAAAAACTTCATCCACACAAAACTTGAAAAGAACTCGTGAGATATGTTAGTACACATAAACATAAATCAACTCCTAATGTACGGACAAGACAAGTTTCATAATAATTTTCAAACATAAGGTATTGTATACTCTCATTTCCACAATTTATATCTACCAATACAAGCCATGGAAAATATAGGATAAGTAGATAACAAAACTATGACATCAATCTGTCCAAACAGAACAGTCTGTAGAAATCTGTTTAAACAATGTACTTATGTATCTCTACAAATTCTGAAAATTTAGGACATGATAAGTAATTAGTGTGAAAGTACCGTGTAAAAACTTCAGAATCTTTAAATGTTATTGTAAAATATGATAATTGAAATACTAGAGCAAAGGTTTCTGTTTTTGTACAACACACATCACACATGCAATTCAAGCATTCTAAAGGCCATTCTTGGAACTTTTTATTTTACAAAAGATTATAAATAACATCTTAACAGAGAAGAACAAAATAAAATGATACTCGAAGGAATACATAGATCATGTGATGAACAACAATATATCTCCAAGTAAGATATACCGATAATGTTGGAGATGAAAGATGGGATGCCTTCGAGGGCATCCCCAATCTTAGACGCTTGAGTCTTCCTTGGATATTACCTTGGGGGTGCCTTGGGAATCTCCAAGCTTAGGTTCTTTCTGCTCCTTATTCTCCTCATATTGGTATCTCACCCAAAACTTGAAAACTTTAATCACACAAAACTTAACGGAACTTCGTGAGATGGTTTAGTATGATAAATATAGATCATTCACGTAGGTACTGTCAAGACAAGATTCATAATTGTTTTCACATACTCCCTCCATCCCAAAATAACTATCTCAAGATTAGTGCAACTTTATACTAGAGCTAGTACAAAGTTGAGACACTTATTTTGGGACACATGGTGTCGTGGTTTTGTCACGACAGATGTCCTCGTGAAAGGACTTAATGAAGGAGCCATCGCACCTTGGTGGCGACTCAAAGGGGGTGAGCGAAAGCGAGACTCATATTTACCCAGGTTCGGCCCCTCATGTGGAGATAAAAGCTTACGTCCTGCTTTGTGTATATTGATGATGGTTTCGGTTACAAGGAGGGTGTAACTCGCGTGACCTAGCTCTCAATGATTTCTAACTTGCCCTATCTTCCCCGGGGACTCGCCTTTATATACAGGTCGAGGCCCTAGGGTTTACAAGAGTCCTAGCCACGCTACAGATCTTGGTTTTCCTTATCTCTAAGTCGCCGTGCTTTCCAAGACTGGAAACCTCCTTGGTGGCCTATCCTCTGCATCGCTCCTGAACCACCATCCGTCTCCTGGGCCCCTGGGCCAGGGCTTGCATTACCAAAGGATGGGTCGCCCCTTTAGTGACCCAGCCCAGTTAGGGCGGGTTACACCGTAGGTAATATCCCCAACATTAGGCCCCAGATTGACTTGAATTTATTCATGCCAATGAACTTCCACTCATTTTGGGGCGACTTGTATCAATCCCATCTTTTGACAAATGACAAGCCGCCATCCATCATGAATTGTTTGAGCCGCCAAGTAGTTTTTGATGACATCACCCTTTTCCCTCCAATTTTGGGACTTAATGATGCGAGCACCCAACGGATCTTTCTCACCGCCATTTAGTTATCCTGAAAATCCAGGCGTCATCATTGCAAATCTTCAATTTGTCGCCTCTATTCCTGCGCGTGCCGCATTGTTTCCAGCGCCCGGCCTTTAAATAACCACAAGGGGAGTGGGGGCACCGTCACCTACCCCCACTTCGCCTTCCCCGTCAGCTTCGTCTTCCTCGCGCGTGCGCCTCTGTTTCTTTGCCGTTCCCGAAGCTCCGTCGCGAGCCGAAGGCGCAACATCCGCCACAGATCTTCCGCATCCACCTCCGGGGATCGTACTTCTCTCTCAGGTGAGCACCTCCCTTTCATTAGGGTTAGACCTCGCCGCCATGTTCTTATAGGTTACTTTTAGCAATGCGATGAACATTCCCCCCCTTTTTAGATCCATAAACTTCGTTATGGTAGATCCTTTGCGATGGTAGGTCATGGTAGTTTCACCGCGTTTCCCGGCCATTTTGATGCTTTTACTTCATAGATTCATACGACACCCCTGTCGCATTCTCTTGTTCATAGTCTTTGAAGTTTCGTCAAGCATTATCTTTTTAATTTGATCCACCTGTAGATCCGTACTTTATTGCTTGCTTTTAGAAACTTGTTTATCCTACTCCCGGGAATATCCCTATGGAAAAAAAATCCTTTCTGAGTCGCCACTCACCTTCTTCCACCGCAGCAAGTTAGAACATTACCATAGCTACGCCTTTGATTGCCGAATGGCAAGTCATAACGCCTTTGTAGACATACCGTAAATCTCTCAACTGGCGAGTTAGAATATCCTCATATCCAGACCTTGGGTCACCTAATGGTGAGTCATAATGTCCCTACGGACATATTGTACATCTCCAACTAGCGAGTTACCACGTTTTATGGTCCTTAATGAGCCGCCTTGTTCCTTCTTTTTTGTAGTCATGGTCAGCATCTCGAAATGCAATTGGCTACCAACCAAGATTAATGACGCCTTTGTCAAGAAATATGTTAAGGCGGGTTATCTTGATCATAAGGAAGTTGTTGGTTGGCGGACCGCCCCAGGCGAGGTGACTCCCAATCCTACCGAGGAGGAAGTAGTTGTTTTTATTGATCATCTTGAACGGGGCTTCAAGCCTCCCGGGTCAAAGTTTTTTAGAGACGCTCTGCACTTCCTCAATGTTCACCCTCACGATCTGGGCCCCAACTCTATCAGTAACCTCTGTCAATTCCAAGTATTTTGCGAGGCCTATTTGCAGACAGAGCCCACAGTTCCATTATTTTGGAACTTCTTCCATCTGAACCGCCATACCGAATTTACCAACGGGCCCAACTTGGAACTCGGGGGGTCAACATCCAGCGGCGCCGCGAACGTGGGTTTCCGCCTGTCCTCCTGCCCAGCCATCCCAAAGGCTGGGTCGAGTCTTGGTTTTATTGTCGTGACACTTCTCCTCCCGATGAGAACCCACTTCCAGGTTATAGAGAAGATCGCTTACCCATGGACTTCAAGCCGCCAGAGAAATTTACCGAAGAAGAAGAATCGGAATTCATCCCCATCTTCTCCGAGCTAAGGTCTTTGACCAACAATGGGCTCACCGGGGTTGAACTATTATGTTGTTGGGTGGAGTGGAGAATTCTTCCTCTGAGTCGCCGGGCTGGTCTGATGTGCGAGTACGATGGCAGCGAGAACCATCCCCAATGCTTTTTTCATAGAAGACTCACCGAGCCAGACATTGTCGACATAATCAAGAACTTAACCGATGAGTCCTTGGAAAACTGTGCCAAGGTCGGGCTCAAGCCTTTCTGCCTCTCCAACCCGGCTCCACCGGTAACAATCTAAGTCGCCCCCTTTTACCTTTTTCAACATATGTGCCAATGTTCCAGGTTTGAAATTTGATTCTATCCACCAGAAAGGATCAGCGTTTTGCTCTCGAAGGCCAAAGGTGACTGTCCAGAAAACAACTAAGCTGCCACCAAAGAAGAAGAAGAAGAGCAAGGGCAAAGCAGCTGTCAAAGAGTCATCCGCCGTCGGCGAATCCCGAGCCGATGGAGAACAGCCAGAGGTAATAATTTACCCTTTTGTTTGTCATCATTATGTTCTGACTTATGCTTATGTCCTGTTACCTTTGTGCGTAGGACGATGGCTATGAGAGCCAAGATGACGTGGTCGAGGTAATTTCTATTTCTTCTGACTCAACTTCCTCATCACCTAGGCCGGCCAGGCGGATTTGTGGAAAAGTTCCCATGTCTCACCCAAATGCTTGTCTGGACCGTGATTTCCTTTTGAAGAAGGCGAGGTATGCTACCAAACGTAAAACCCGAAGCCATTCTGGCGACTTAGTTTCCGGGTTACCTGAAAAGACAACCGGTTGGAAACGCCCAAGTGAGGTATACTCCTGTTAGCACACTCTCCTTCTTGTAGAAAATGTTATTCACAACTCGTTCACTCCTTGAACTTTTATTTTTTCAAGTCTCTCCTCCTTCATTTGGCGACTCAGTGATGTCAGCTCTTCCACCAATGATTCGTGTACAGGGGTAAGTTCTTTTATTAACCTTTTCCCTCCCCAATGATGATATTTGTTCTAACTTTGATGTCTTCATCTCAGAGCACAAGCAAAGAAGAGAAAAGCTGGCGACTTGTCTTCTGCTCGTAAAACGACTCAGGCGTTAGGTATGAGCACCTCTGCCCCAGAGTTTGATGAAGACCAAGCGGCAGCTCGTGATGATCCTGTGGACGTCCGGATCGACTCTCCAGGCCCTCTAAAGGAGACCAGTGAAAATGTTAACCCGCCGGGCTCTTCCAAGGCAACTGAAGATCCAGATGCCGTAAATGTTACTGGTACTGGCTACTCCAAGCCTGCAACAACGGTGTAATCCAAACATGCATCAAAAGAGTCCCATCCTTCCGCGGAACAAGATATCACTAAGCTGAAGCTTCCCCATTACGAGAAGCTTGAATTTGAGCAACTCTGCTCTGGCTTCGTAAGTCGCATGAAACGAGTTATGAAATGGAGAAGAGCTTGATCACCATGATGAGAGTCAAACATGAGGTACATCCTTTATTATGTGTTCTTCCACCCATCAACCTTCTAGGAGACTAGTCTTGCTTGATGAATTATGTTTGTTGCAATATCTGGTAGACCCATATCGGTCCATAGCCCCCAAGGGCCGGGTCATCTTTTGAAAGATGAGCCGAGTCTTGAACTTGATAAAAACTTGAACCTGTAGCCCCCAAGGGCCGGGTCATCTTTTGAAAGATGAGCCGGGTCTTGAATTTAGAGAAAAACTTCAAATAATAGCGCCCAAGGGCCGGGTCATCTTTTGAAAGATGAGCCGGGTCTTGAACTTAGATAAAAACTTGAACCTGTAGCCCCCAAGGGCCGGGTCATCTTTTGGAAGATGAGTCGGGTCTTGAATTTTGTATGACTTTGAAAAGAATCATACATTAGCCCCCAAGTGTCAGGGATGTTGCTTGCAACACTTCTGAAACTTGTTTCCCCAAAATTTGTTTTGCAGGAATCCGTGACCCGGGCCGAGTCATCCCTTGCCGATTTGAAGAAAAACTTAGCCGAACAACAGAATGTTCGGACTGCATCTGAAGAAAAATATCGGTTGGCCCTGGCTGATATGGAGAAAATGAAAGCCGACCACCAAAAATTTGAGAATAAAGCCAATGCTGATCAAGCCGCCATCCTAAAGCGGGCGGAACAAGCCGAGGCAAAGCTAGAAGCCACCCTACAGGAGCTCTCCGGGCTAAAAAAGCATGTCTCCAACATAACCCAAGCCATCTTTGGTAAGAAGCAATTCCCTTGTGCGGAAAGAGAAGCCATACGTTTAATATGCAAATACTAATTGTCCCGGTTTATCCTTTGTAGGTCCGCGAGCCGCCAATCTCCAAAGCAACTGTATCCTGATGCCGAAGGCGATTTACACCTTTACGGAGCAGCTGTATACGGGGAGCATGATGACGATGAAGACGGTGATGGGAAACAAGGAGCCAATTAAATCCATCAAGAATATGCTGGGTTGCGTGTCAACTTTGCCACCCCAAATAGAGGAACTAAAGAGGCCAGCCGCCCGCAAAGGAGCTCTGACCACCTTAAGTCGGTGCCTGGCCTATGCCCGTGAACTCAAGCCAGAGGAGGTAGCAGCGGGTTACCCTGAGCTGAAGGACGATGAGTCGGAGTTCACCGAAGACGATTACCACCGGGTTCTGAAAGAGTCCCGCGCCCTGGCGACTCAGCTGGCGGCCAGTTTGGACTTGAACAAATACCAGGCTGCGTATGATGACAACAATAAAAATGTGACTCCTCCTTCGTTCGAAATTACCAGCCAGACTCCTCGCCGGTGCAAGAATCCCTTCGACTTTGAAGCAGACCTATCTGTTTTTCTGAACGACGAAGATGAATTCATCGCCTTGTCCAAGTGTAACTGGAAACTGGGCGACTTACAAATTGTAGATGGAGAGAGCTCAAGGCAAGGCGACCCGGAGGCGGCTTAAATCTACCCAGCTTGTAATCATTTCTTCAAAAACAATTTGATCTCTTCTTGACCAGGAGATGATGCCTGGTATGGCCGAGTGGGCCATGTAATAGTTGTTAGGTTTCAGGGAAACAATCTTCTATCCATGCCTTTTGCTTGACATTCTTGAACTGTTATCCTTTTTGCAAATCATGAGTCGCCTTTACCAATCCTGATGCTTGATAATTTAGGAGGTGTCATATTTTGACAAGAAAAAACTTCTTCAACCTGTTTATCAGGGAAAAATAACCATGTAGCGACCCGACTCAAGACGAGTCAAGCCTCTGTGTTTCTGTGCCATCCCTCGATCAGTATGCTGGCACACACAGTACATCAATGTATATATCAAAGTGCAATCACATGTAAATAGCGTAAAACTGATATATACCTTAAATATCTCAGTGGAAGCGGTCAAGGGAGTGGAGTCCCAATAAACACCAACGGCAAGTTGAGTGTAGACCGTAATCCTGAATCGTACTCTTACTCGTCGAAGAAAAATATCTGCAACATAAGACGTTGCAGCCGTGTAGGTCAGCATATTGAATATGCCGGCAAGTCACATAAGAGAGGGGTGAAAAGTAATCATCTATAATATATGCATATATGGCAGGTGGGGCTATAAGTTTTAGCGTAAAGCAAATTTTTCTCCTACAACAAGAGAGGGCTAAAAGCAAAATGTTACTACATTGTTGGTTGTTAACGAGATGGTTCCGCCAACCAGTTCTCGTACCCGAGTTGTCAATAATTACCCTCATGAAATATATTTAATGGTGTTGAGAAATCCAGATAACTTCAGTTCCTTTGGCTGAAGTTGTCCATGACCGTGGACACGGCTAATCGATTAGGTTTGAGTACTCTGCAGAGTTTTGCACATGTTCCCCACAAGATTTGATCGCCTCCGAGTATGTCCTCGCACTTGAGGGTGTTTGAAGACCGAATGATCAAAACATGGTCTTTCAACGGGTCCCTCTGAATCCCTGTCGGTGCCCATCCAATCCTACCGTTCTTCTACATCTGCTAGCACCGCCTGTCCAGAGTCGCCGCATTGTCCAACCAAGCCAGAGCCCATAATGACTTGTGGCTGTGCAGGTAAGCCTTGGGTCTTGAAAATATCCGTCCGTCTCTTTGAGCCTGGGTGAAGCTTTCCGCAGGATGTCATGGCCTCTCCAGCATCCCGGGTCATCCACTGGGTTCTCCAGGGAGCTGATCAACCGTCCTTCACCCAGAGTTGCATTTCGTCTGAGGTCTTGAAAATCTTGTCTTAACCGGTCTTGATTATTTAATCAACCTCGCATCACTCGTGTTATGCACTCAACCGAAATCCCGTCTACTCAAGCATAGCAATATGAAATTTGTCGTCCCGGGGCCAAGTATCGGGGTTGTTGTGTGCCTACCACATGATACTACAATCTATACTAAAATTTCCAAGTACCTACTCAGCGTGCAATTGGGCATAGGATGGTAGAACTACGATGCACAAACATAGGTGATAGTATGATCAAAGTGACTTGCCTGGTATTACTTGATGAAGATAGTCGCTCTCATAATCCTGATAATTCTACTCGCCACACTCCGAGCAATCTATCATAAACAAATATCATTCAATAAACATTCATGCCAAAAGGAAGAACCAAAAGAACATAAGAACAAAACATGTCTTTGTGCAAAATAACAACAAACTAAGGTTTAATAAAAAAAGGTTCTAAGTGTGTTGTAAAGTGAAGGTGCATGAATGAGATCAAAAAAGTTAATGGACGATGAACTATTGCTATATAAGCTCGACTTGCATACACTATGGGAGATGGTCAAAAATATTGGGAGAACAACATGAATGTTGTTTCACAAATAGTATAAGACATAAGAATTTATTTGTAGAAAGAATTTCTTGAAATGGAGCACTACAACGCAAGTTATAGCAAATTGAAGTATGAATTGAATTTGCATTCAAAAGGTCAAGAGAAGTTGAACTGAAGTACGATGGTTACGTACAAAAATATATGACATGAGTGTTTAGGGGTAAAAGGAATCAATTGAAAAGGTGGTACGATTTGCAAGATAAGATCAAATGAATGTTCGAATACAAATTTGAATCGCTCAAATTTGTAAGGTTCAAAGGTCGAAACTAATGAGGCTACTGGATATAGGAGATCAATACGAGCGTGTAGAAAAAAGAATTACTAGATTTGAAATAGCGGATCAAAAGATACAAATACTTCAATATAACATTGAATCAGCTTAGAACGATGTGAACACTTTTGGGCACTAATAGATAAATCCGATTTGATCAAAATAATAAGTTGAAAATTTAAAACTAATGATACAAACAGGAGGATTACTTTGATACGAATCCGACGCAATTGGATTCATCTAAAACGGAGCTACGGATAAAAAGATATGATCAAAAGAAGTTTGAATATGAATATGAACAAATTTCGAAATTTGAAAATTTCGAAAAGTTGATATGATAGGTTCACATGATAGGTGGGATCAAGACGAAACTCTAGGCGTTGGTTTCATCTAATTCGGATATACGAGTAAAAAGTTATGGCTATTTGAAAAATCAGGGCCAAGCTGTTTTACGGAAGAAAAGTGCTATGTCTAAAAGAATTCTAGTACTAATGTGGAAATACGAAGAGTAATTAATATATCTAATTACTCTACCGTATACTAGTGTAGGAATACTAGTCTAGAAATAATAAACTACGGGAGTATAAAAAATACGAAGAGAAATACCTTCACAATGCAGAGTAAGAATTAATTTCAATGAGGAGACGACTTCGAGAAATCCCGCCGAAGAGAAAAAATATATTTTTATTTAATAAATCTAGTTAAACCAAAAGATTGATTTAACCCGAAATAGATGATTTTTGGATGCTCCTATGGGTCTATATTTATAGGTGGAAGGGAGGTCTAATGGTCCATAGATAGGCAATGTGGGACTAAACATATACGTAACGTGGAGAAAAGAAACAAAGCCTCTCATGGGCCAAGTAATGGTTCGGCCGGCCGCAAGAGGAGTCGTGCCCTTTGTTTTTTTTCTTTTTTTTTCTTTTTTTTGCGAACGAACAATTTTTTTTAAAACAAAGAAGAAAAACGTATAAATGAAAAAGAGAGAACATTTTATATAGACATATTATATATCAAAAATTTTAGAATAAAATTTTCTAAAACATGAACATATTTTCAAAACGAAATAAAATACTTTTAAGTTTTTTTTGCAATAACTTTAAAATGAAAAGGAATTTGAATTTCAAATAAATTGCAAATACTTAAAATTTGAATCAAGACATTGTCTCTGATTTTGGAGTGTCATTTTCCTCCTCTCGTTTGATTTTTTTTAATTAAAGGGTTTTGAAAATATTCAAACTCAAAATTGAAAAGGGATTCAAAATAGAATTTTTTTGGGAAAGTCATTTTATTCCCTCTCATTTTTTTGAGAAGTTTCAAATTCCACTCAAGTTTCAATCACTCAAACAAACAAACAATCAATCTAATAATTATATTAACATTCCAAAATTTATAATTTTGGGATGTTACAAACCATTGGCCGACTCAATGAGTTGTGGAAAGAAATAAACCAGCCCAGTGAGTCATGGCGAGTTATAAGCAAGGAGCCGACTCAATGAGTCGCGGCGAGTCATAAAAAGGTTTACGAAACCTTGCGGCAGTGCCACGAAGATAGTCGTAAAAATTTGTCGGCTCGATGAGCTACGATAGGATAGGACGAGTTTGCAAAACTGTAGTGCTACCCTAAGAATGCTTTTGCAACAGCCCAAGTTTTTTAGACCGGCTGATCAGGCGCGAGTCAAGCTTCAGTGAAGCAGGTTCAGTGAACCAATGGTTTCTCTATTTTCCATGTGTGGCTTTGGCCGGTACCTTTCATGTTTTAACAAAGGCAAGTTCAGGGTCCAAAAACCGGATTGACTCACCAAGAGTACATGGGCCCATAGGGCGACTCGTCCAACACATAGTCTAGTATAACCATTTGTAATGCGGCAATTTTTCGCTAGCCAAAAGGGTATTCAGGCTGAACTTAGTGAGTGGAAGCCCCCAAGTGACCTATGATTAGGTAAAAGTCGGACATAGGATTGCAGAAGCGTTTCACGCTCTTACTGCAAAACGACTTGGGAACTAGTAGCCCCCAAGTAAGCCGACTTAATTCTCAGAACCATATAAGGCGCCCATGTTTGAACCGTGCAACATGGCAACTTTGGTCCTCTTCGGCTTATCAGTATCCAGTTTTGAAACAAGTGCAGTGTGGCGACTTATGCTCTTTGGTACTGATAGCGTCCATGCTTGGACGACTCATAGAACAATAAAGACTCATGCTTTCCAGAAGCTGAAACGTCAAAGGACCCCGAAGTTCGTGGGTGCCTACTTTATTGCTTTATAAATAAAAGAATGCAAGTTCTGAGATTTGTAGAAAAGAAAGGAGCCCATGGCTCTAGGTGTAGTAAGGCCGCAAGTGGGCAATATTCCAGGGGCGAGTTGTCTCAACCTCTGTAGTTGGCCGATCAGGGCGAAGATCCACCAAGTAGTATGAACCGTTCCGAAGATTCTTGCTGATGACAATTGGTCCTTCCCATGGAGGTGATAACTTATGCATACCAGTGTGGTATTGAATCAACCGGAGCACTAAGTCGCCCTCTTGAAATGTCCGATTCTTGACGTGGCAGTTGTGATAGCGTCGCAAGTCTTGTTAATAGATTGCCGATCGTGATGCAGCCAAGTCTCGCTCTTCCTCCAAAGCATCCAACGAATCTTGTCGTGCCAACTCGTTGTCCTGTTCCACATAGGCGGCGACTTGCGGTGAATCATGTCTGATGTCACTTGGCAAAACTGCCTCTGCCCCGTAGACCAGAAAGAAGGGAGTAAAACCCGTGGAGCGATTTGGGGTGGTTCTGATACTCCACAACACCGAGGGAAACTCTTCAACGCAACATCCTGGAGTACGCTCCAGAGGCACCATAAGCCGGGGCTTGATTCCTCACAATATTTCCTGATTCGCCCTTTCTGCCTGTCCATTAGACTGGGGGTGTGCGAGTGCAGAAACGTCAAGCCGGATAGGCTCTCGTCCGCAAAACTCTTGCATTACGCCCTTTGATAAATTAGTACCATTGTCAGTAATGATACTATGAGGGTATCCGAACCGGAAGATCAACTTTTTCAAGAATTTGACAGCCGTGTCTACATCACAGCTACTAACGGGTTCCGCTTCAACCCACTTAGTGAACTTGTTAACCGCCACCAATAGGTGAGTCTTTTTATTGGACGACATTTTGAAAGGACCAACCATGTCCAGCCCCCAGACCGCAAATGGCCAATTAATTGGAATCATCCGTAATTCCTGAGCCGACACGTGCATCTGGCGTCCAAGTTTCTGGCAACCATCACATCGACGAACTATATCTTCATCATCTGCATGAGCCATCGACCTATAAAACCCATGCCTAAAGGCTTTGGAAACCAGGGAGCGCGACCCGACATGATGACCACAGTCGCCTGCATGAATTTCATTGAGAATCATACATCCTTCCTCGGAAGAGACACACCTTTGAAATACCCGTGAAGTACTTCGCTTATGCAACTCGCCGTTATGTATGACCATAGATTTGCGTCGACGGACAATTTGGCGAGCCAATAACTCATCCGTGGGTAACTCGCCTCGCGTGAGATACACCATGTAGGGAATCACTCAATCCTGGGTAGCACGAAGAGCCGCCACAAGTTGAGATTCAGGGTCCGGTACCGCCAAATCTTCCTCTGAAGGTAGCCTTACCGAGGGGTTATGTAACACATCCAAAAAGACATTGTGAACCGAGGCGTGAAAGAGCATCTGTTGCTTCATTGAGTCGCCGATCGATATGATCCACTTGTGTCACATCCCTAACCCTTAAGCAAGTTAGTCTTGTGCTCATGTCTTCTTTGCATTTGCATCTAAGAAGTTTCAACAAAAACAACAAAGTGGTAAAGGAAAAACTCAAAACCCTAGCCACTAATTCAATTAAAGAAAATCTCAAACTTGTTCAAATCAATGAACCCAAAATGGAGTCAAGAAATGTTCAAACTTTCTGATAAATCACGAAAGTAAATGAGCATTGGAGAAAACTATTTTCTTGACACCTTAAGCATTTTTAAATTATTACAAAAGCCACTGGTTTCAAACTTTAAATTTGAAATCAGAATCTATAATTTTCCAAAAATGTTGAAAACTTTGGAAATGGTTGGGTATGTTATAACAATATTTCAGGAGGTCTAAAATAGCTTTTACTTTTTGTTTTGGAGCTGAAATAATTAGCAAAACAATAGTTAGCAAAACAGAAAAACAAAAACAGAAAAAATTGGGAAATCCTTACGTGTCGCCTAAGCCTGGCCCGGCCCATCCCTGGCTCGTCCCCTCCCTCGCGCCAGTAGGCAGCAGGAGGTGGCCGCCGCCTCCTCCGGCGCGGCCACGCACCTGTGCGCCTGCCTGGCCGCCGCCTCGCGCTGGCAAGGCCGGGGATAAGCCCCCTGAGGCCTCCCCTATCCATTCCCCGCATCGGCTCTCTCCCTCCTCCCGGATCTCTTTCTCCTCCTTGCTGCCGCCATTGGAGCCGAGCTCGAGCTCGAGCAGCAGCCCCTCTAGCCATAGGATCCCCTCCCAGAGCATGCTGTTAGCTCCGCCTCGTCGCCCTGGTCATCCCTGCAGAAGCCGAAGCCACCCCGAGCCCTGCAACGCCCGCGACGCCATCGTCTTCCACCTTCGGCCGCCGGACCTCTCCCGTCGATTCGTCGCTCCCAGGCCTTCCCCGAGCCGTCTAAGCCCTGCTCTGCACTCCCCGTGAGCATGCGGCCGTTTCCCCTAAGTTTTTCCCGTCGATTCCCTCCTCTAGCTCTAGTTTCAGCGGAGCCCGACGAGGACCGCCGATGCCGCTCGTCGCCGGTAGCCCTCCGATGATCAGCTCGTCCTTCCGAGGGCCCCAACAGCTTCACGTCGACGCGTAGATGCTGTAGCAGCTAAGAACCGAGCGTAGTTTCCTCTGGATCAAAGACCCCGATGACGCCCGAGCCTTGGCCGCCGCCAAGCTCGTCGCCGGCGTCATCTCCGGCCAGATCAGCCCCGGCTAAGTGTAGAAATGGAGCTGCGGGAGACGTGCCGTTCCTCTGGTGCTCTCCATGCAGCATTTGGCCCCCTGTGCACCGTTTCCGAGCCCCTCCGCCGTGCTGGTGGTCGCCGGAGGCTCCCCGCCGGCGAGGACGACCTGGCCTGAGCCTGAGCCACTTACTGGTGGATCTCGGCTGGCCTGCCCCGGTGGATCTCGGCTGGCCTGAGCCACTTACTGGTGGGGCCAGCCTCTGGCAAGTTTAAAACTAATAAAAATAAATCAGATTAGTTAATCAGTCACTGACATGTGGGTCCAGCAAGGTTAATCAGATAATTAAGTTTAATCTTAATCTAAATTTGACCAGAGAGACTGACCAGTGGGTCCCACTGGTCAGGTTTGACTTTCAACGGCCAGATGGACCTGTTGATATCATGCTGATGCAATAAAAGTATTTCCAGTATAGAAATAATTCCAGGAAATTGCTAAAACTTGTAAAATTCATAGAAATTAATCTGTAACTCCAATGAAAATAATTTATATATGAAAAAGTATCAGAAAAATTCAAGGATTCTGAATATGATATTTTCAACTATGTTTGAAAAAGTTACAGAACCCTAAATTGTGGAATAAGGAATAATTCAATTCTTATAATCACTTTTTAAATGGAAATTGCAAAAGTATTCAAATTCCATTATATATACAGTGTTCACCACTGTCCTAATTACAAATCAGTACCATAACATGACATTTCATGCATGTTAACATCAAGTTGATCTGAGCATCACGTCGAATCAATTAAACCGCTCGGCCTATTAATCGCGTAGTACCCGGTCCAGGAGTTGCAAGTAGTTTCTGGTGTTTATAGTAATGCTGGAGGCCGTGCATGGTGCTGACCTGAGAGGTGGGCCGTGATGCGGTAGGCAGTGGCACGGTGTACCAAGTGGCACCCGGATGGTGGGCTTGGGAACCCTGCGCACATCGTTTGAGGCCGTGGCGGAAACCTCGGCCGGACTTCCGTACGGGTTACTCTCAGATAGGCGATAAACCTGGACTAGGTACTAGTGTGGTTAACGGTCGTGGCCGACTCCCTCGCTGGGCTTCCGCTTGAAGGTTGCCGAGGTGCATGACGTGCACATGGCGATAAGTGGTGAGAGCGTGTGTAACGAAGTACACCCCTGCAGGGTTATGATCTATTCGAATAGCCGCGTCCGCGGATATGGACTACTTGGAGACATATGTTGTTCATAGATAACTTCAACGGCTACTCTTAAAATTGCCAAGATAAGCGTGAGTGTCGTGGACGGCATTTCCGTACGGCGACGGAATGATTCCACGATAGTGTATTGTTGTGGTGTTAGTGGACTCGTGTGCGAGAAATCAAGTTGTCAAAATTATTTAAAAAATGCAAGTGTCTAGCCACGAGTCATATGCTGGCTTCCCGCATGAAACCCCACAATACCTTTTGATACCTTGCATGAGTAGTTAGTTCTCCTAAAGTCTTGCTGAGTACCTTCGTAGTCATGTTTGCTTAATAAATGTTGCAGAGGTTGCTAATGACCCTAATGGAGGGTTCTTCGTAGACATCGACGACGACGAGTAGCTGGTGTCCCAGCTACGATCTGGCCCTACGTCGGCTCTGTAGTATAGTCAGGCCATGTGCCTTCTAGTTGCCCTGTCTGTACCCAGACAGTTTATAACTCTTCCGCTGGCTTGTAATTGTATGACTGCTATTATGGGTCGTGAGACCCTTAATGTGTAATATTATGTGTGTGGCTCTTCCGAGCCTCTTAAATAAAGGTTGTATGTTTATGGTTATGTTGTGATGCCATCGATGTATCTATACATATCGGTATGCCATGCGTACGTGTGTCGTACTTGATATGTATGGGATTCGATTACTTAGTCGTGAACTTTAGTAGCACTCCTTACAAGGAAATGCCCCTTTATGATCCAACGAGCCTTGGTAGTTCGCTACTGCTCCGGACACAATGGTTGACCGACATGTGTCCTTCTTAGCTGCTGTGTCTGTCCCCTTTGGGGGAAATGTCACGCGATGTATTGGAGTCCTTGTAGCTTGCTACGACTCGTCTACATTCGCTGATGACCGACACCTGCTTTGTTGGGTCATGCATGCCTGTCCTTGTGCGGTATTGCGACTTTGGTTTATGACTAGACATGTCGATCCGGGTTCTTTGACATTGGATTGCTAGCGACACCTTCGCATACGTGAGTCAAAAGACGCAAACGGTCCCGGCTAAGGTAAGGCTGCAGCCGTGGAGTTAACCGTGCGTGAGACCACAAAGGGATGCGATGGGTTACATGCTGGATTCCTATGGCTTAGGATCGGGGTCCCGACAACTTGATAACCATGAAAATGACCAGCCACGTCCGACACAGCTCGCCTGTAAGCTCCCATGAAGGGATCTCTGGAATCCCAGGTGCCGGAAACCTGCTATGCCACTAGATCTGAGTCGCCCAAACATATGACTCGGGTGAGGTTCATCTCTTTGGCGAGTCGCAACCCATGGAGTAGAACTTCATACTCTGCTGCATTGTTGGTACATGGAAACATGAGTCGGAGGAGATAACAAAATTTGTCACCCTGAGGCGAAGTTAACTCCACACCAGCCCCCGAGCCTTCCAACTGCCTAGATCCATCAAAATGGATGGTCCAGTATGTGTGATCGGGCCTATCTTCTGGAATCTGCAACTCGGTCCATTCGTTGATGAAATCCACCAGTGCTTGAGACTTAATGACCATACGAGGAGTATATCACACGTGATGAGGTCCTAACTTGATGGCCCACTTAGCAATTCGTTGAGTCGCTTCTCGATTTTGTAAAATGTCACCAAGGGGGGCAGAACTGACCACCGTGATGGGATGCTCTTGGAAGTAGTGCTTCAGCTTCCGACTCACCATAAACACCCCAAAGACCAGCTTCTGCCAATGTGGGTAGCGTTGTTTGGAGAGGGTCAGGACTTCGCTGATAAAGTATACTAGTCGCTGAACCAGATATTCCTTCCCTTCTTCCTTCCGCTCGACGACCACTGCCACACTCACTGCCTTAGAATTAGCCGCGATGTACAAGAGCATAGGCTCCTTGTCCGTTGGAGCAGCCAATACTGGCGGCTTAGCCAGTTGTTGCTTCACGGCTTCAAAGGCTTCGTTGGCTTCATCCGTCCACACGAAACGATCAGTTTTCTTGAGTAACTGATAAAGAGGGATGGCTTTCTCCCCAAGGCGAACTATAAAGCGACTTAGAGCCGTGATATGACCCGCCATGCATTGAACTTGATTGATATTGGCCGGCTTGCCTAACGAAGTGATTGCTTCAATTTTATCTAGGTTAGCTTCAATGCCGCGCTCTGACACCAAAAACCCCAACAATTTTCCCGCGGGAACACCAAACACACACTTTGTAGGGTTAAGCCTCATCTGATATACGCGCAAATTGTCAAAGGTCTCCTTGAGATCCTCCAAGACCGACTCTTTCTTCCGAGACCTAACCACGATGTCGTCAACACAGGCATGGACATTACGTCCGATCTAGTTATGCAAGCAATTCTGGAAGCAACGTTGATAAGTCGCCCCCGCACTCTTGAGCCCGAACGAGATGGACACGTAACAGAAGGCTCCGAAGGGGGTTATGAAGGACGTTTTCTCCTGGTCCGCCACGGCCATCTTGATCTGCTGGTATCCTGAGTAAGCATCCAGAAAACACAAATGCTCGCAACCCGCCGTCGAGTCAATGATTTGATCAATGCGTGGAAGGGCGAAAGGATCCTTTGGACATGATCTGTTGAGGTTGGTGTAGTAGATGCACATGCAGAAAGTGCCGTTCTTTTTGAGCACCAGGACCGGGTTAGCCAACCATTCAGGATGAAAAACCTTGATGATGAATCCCGCGGCCAAAAGCCGGGCGACTTCCTCTCCAATCGCCTTACGCCATTCTTCGTTAAACCTGCGTAGATATTGCCGAACCGGCTTTACCTTGGGGTCAGTATTAAGGTGGTGCTCATTGAATTCTCTTGGGACACCCGGCATGTCTGAAGCTTTCCATGCGAAGATGTCCCAATTCTCACAGAGGAATTCGATGAGCATGCTTTCCTATTTGGGATCGAGGCCCGTCCTAATGGTGAACTGCTTGGTTCAGTTGCCAGGCGTGAAGTCTATCACCTTCGTGTCGTCTGTTGGTTTGAATTTGAGGGGTGGCTCTGAGTCAATCGTTTGTCTCTTGAGCGGCGTCATATCCGCGGGATCAACATTGGCTTGGTGAAATTTGAGCTCCTCGGCCGCGCAGGCCGTCTCGGCATAAGCCGCGTCTCCTTCTTCGCACTCTTGGGCTATCTTCCTGTCTCCGTTGATCGTAATAGGTCCCTTAGGACCAAGCATCTCGAGCTTGAGATAAACGTAACAGGGGCGAGCCATGAATCGAGTGTAAGCCGGCCTTCCAAACAACGCGTGGTAAGGGCTCTTGATTTTGACCACCTCGAACATGAGTGACTCGCTCCTGTAATTAGACTCTGTGCCAAAAGCCACGTTGAGCTTGATCCGCCCAATTGGGTAGGCCGACTTTCCCGGAACAATGACGTGCAAAACCGTGGACGACGGCATCAAGTCTTTCTCCGAGAAGTTCATCCTTCGAAAGGTATCAAAGTATAGGATGTTTAATTTGCTGCCACCATCCATAAGGACTTTGGAAAGGGTGTATCCTCCAACTTGGGGAGCCACAACCAAAGCCAAGTCGCCAGGTTTATCAACTCGGGGTGGGTGATCCTCCCTACTCCAGGTTATGGGCTATTCAGACCAATGGAGGTACCTAGGGAGCGCCGACTCAGCCACACTGAAGGTTCTATGTTTCACCTTCTGGTCCCGTTTGCAGGTGCTGGTGGTGAACACGTGATATTGCCCACTATTCAGCTGCTTAGGGTTATTCTGAAAACCGCTATTATCATCAAGTCGCTGGGGATCTCCTTGCGGGGGTGGTTGCTGAAACACTCCCTGCGGGTTATACCGTTGTTGGTTGTGAACTTGGTACTATCCACTATTAGGCTATGACCCGCTCTATGGACCGGGTTAGGAAACCCGCCGAACGGGCTTTGGCGTGACCCGGGCGCGCCGAACTGCTCCTGTCGCTGGCCCTGATCGCCTCCTTGGCCTTCCTTGAGAGCCTCGGCTCGGAACTCCTGCATCACATAGCAATCCTCCCAGGAATGGGTAGCCGGTCCCTCAGCCATAGCGTGCTGTGGGCAGGGGCCCTTGAGCATCTCATGATAGTTGCGCGACTTATTCCCACTTAAACCCCGCTTCTTCTGGCGTTGGTTCCCGTTGCCGGCATTTGTATTAGGGACGAAGTCTGTGGGACCTTCCTGTTGTCTCCTCTTACCTTCCCCGCCGTGGTTGTGGTTACCCCGCCCTTGAAACTGGGAGTGAACTTTTGACGACTCGCCCCTCCTGGCGGCGCTAACCTTGTAAACGTCCTCCCCAAGAATGCGTACGTGTGTCGTACTTGATATGTATGGGGTTCGATTACTTAGTCGTGAACTTTAGTAGCACTCCTTACAAGGAAATGCCCCTTTGTGATCCAACGAGCCTTGGTAGTTCGCTACTGCTCCGGACACAATGGTTGACCGGCATGTGTCCTTCTTAGCTGCTGTGTCTGTCCCCTTTGGGGGAAATGTCACGCGATGTATTGGAGTCCTTGTAGCTTGCTACGACTCGTCTACATTCGCTGATGACCGACACCTGCTTTGTTGGGTCATGTATGCCTATCCTTGTGCGGTACTGCCACTTTGGTTTATGACTAGACATGTCGATCCGGGTTCTTTGACATTGGATTGCTAGCGACACCTTCGCATACGTGAGTCAAAAGACGCAAACGGTCCCGGCTAAGGTAAGGCTGCAGCCGTGGAGTTAACCGTGCATGAGACCACAAAGGGATGCGATGGGTTACAGGCTGGATTCCTATGGCTTAGGATCAGGGTCCCGACAGCGTTGGTATCAGAGCCTGACTGACTGTAGGATTACTAAGCCAAACTGGTCAAAGTTGAGTCTAGAATTGCTTTAATTATATATAAGGGAATTGTTTGTGGAAGGGAACGTAAGACTCTTGTTCTCTTCTCAAGTTATTCTATTCTGGTCATCCTCGTCTTTTCTGCGGGAATTAAGGACTAGGTTACTCATCTTCTCCTAGGCTCGTGTTTCTGATCGGTAGCTTATAGGACTACGGGTCGAGAGATATTGGGTTTCTTTTATTCCTAGGAAGCAGGAAGTAAGTTTGATGATCAAATAGTTGAACTTGATAGTTGAGTGGTTACGCTATTCCATTTTTGGGTTGTCTCAAAATTTGTTTTGAGCATTTACAGCCGTTATGCTGCCCAATTTTGCATTCAGAGCTCTAATGCTTTTGCATTACTCTCTATTTACAGATGCCTGGCCGTCCTTCTCGTCAGGTGGTACGTCTGACCAGGTGCATTGATGTACCGGGTCATACGGCCATGCTGGTCAGGGTGATGTCGGTGTGCGGTTACCGCTGGTACCCCGGGTACACAGTGGAGGAACAGTACCGCGACTTCAACCAGAGCCAGTACATCTGCACTGTTAGGGTATTTCCAGACTACCCTGGAGCTGAGAAGCCAATCCATTGGTCCTATGGGTTGGGGGTCACCGTTGACATGGCAGTACAGGATGCTGCCTATTCAATGCTGACCATTATGAGAGCGAGACATGCACTGCTGCAGAATTCAGAGTTCTGCTATGTTCCGGCCTCTCAGCCTGGTGAAGAGGGATACCTTAGCGGAGTCTATTTCGATTCTTCTATGGAGGATCCACTTCTGCAGTCCACTGTTGAGATGCTAGAGAACAGAGACAGGGATGCTCGTGCTCTCCGCATGGAGCTTTATGCTACCCGTGCCCGTCTGTGGACACCTTTGACGCAGCTGGCACCGGTAGTCCAGACAGGGTATAGAGAGATGGAGATGCTGAACCCTGTTAGGAACCATCTTCCGGCCCACATCGACTGGCCAGCCATAGGAGGAGTCACACCTCTTCGGGGACCCCTCTTACCACCAGTCAAGGGACCAAGGCCACATCCGTGTCCTTATGGATCCCAGGGATCTCAGGCTAGAGTGTTTCCTGATCCGCAGGTTGAGCTTCCAGGCCATGGAGGTAATCTCTATGAGATGTTCTATGCGGATGCCTGAGCTGTGAGCGGAAGGATAGTATGGTAGTAGCCGTACTTTCACAGTCCTGCGTGACTTGTGAAGTATGGTTGTAATGTGAAGTGAATTCCGGAGGCCTAGATAAATAATGTATAGGAAGCTTGTAAGCCTCTGATGAGTAGTTTCACAATTTCAGTAGTTTGCTCTTCGGTTAAGGGTGTACTGAACTATGTAAGGGTGTGTATGAACCATGGTGTATATATAGCAGTTGCTTGTTACCATGCTGTTCAGATATTCATTTCCGCATTCCGTGTGTTCAGTACATTCTTAGTCCATAGCTAGTATTGATCTGATATTGGTCTAAGCTATGAGTTTGTTTGTCAGGATGGTGTTCACCAGGTTGAACCGTGCCCCTGCTCATGAGCAAGGTGAGGGTAGTCAAGCATCGCAGGAAGACCTGCCCCACCCGCCTTCTCTGGTAGAAGTGACGCTTGAGGCAGAAAGAAATAAAAGGGAGACCAATCGACTGCTAGAGCGTATTGAGCAGAATACGGCTCGACAGCCTAGGAATGCTGCAGTGTCCCTCAATGACTTTGTGAAGCTGAATCCTCCAAAGTTTCATCATTCCGTCGATCCCCTCGACGCTGATGACTGGCTGTGCAGCATCTCACGCAAGATTCGCTCTGCGAATGTGTCTGAGGCCGACAAGGTGACCTTCGCGGCGTATTTCCTGGAAGGACCCGCCAATCTGTGGTGGGAGAATTTTGAAGCTATGCGTCCTGCTGAACCAGTGGCCACATGGGCAAACTTCAGTGCAGCTTTTCGTCTGCACCATATTCCAGAGGGCCTGATGGACAGAAAGAGAGAGGAGTTCTGTGCCTTCACTCAGGGCAAGTTGTCTGTGGATGCCTATAGCCGCGAGTTCGGTAACCTCGCCCGCTATGCAACAGAGGAGGTGTCTACTGACGCCAAGAAGCAAGCAAGATTCCGTAAGGGTCTGAGCCCTGAGCTCCGTCGTGACCTACGCCTCCATGAGTGTGCAAGCTTTCAAGCCCTGGTCAACAAGGCGATCAGTGCGGAGACTGGTCATGCTGACTTCGAAGCCACAAGGAAGCACTCCCGTGACTTTGGCTCATCTTCTGGTTCCGCGTTTCCAAAACGCAGGCTGTGGGTTCCAAACAGTTCTCTGCCGACAAGATACACTCCGAGGCCATCCTACGTGGCGCCTCAAACGAATCAGGCCAACCCTCCAGCAAAAGCTTATGGTGGTCCAGCTAGCAATGGTGCACCACGTGCCAACCAGGTGATATGCTACAAGTGTGGAGAACCAGGGCACTATTCCCGTGAGTGTCCTCAGAATGTGGGTGCCAAGCAACCCGGAAAGTCCGTCGGGCACGCCAAGTCGGGCAAAGCTTATTATGTGAAGCCAACTCCTGCACGTGGCCGTGTGAACTATGTGTCAGCAGAAGAAGCTGCAGAGGATCCCGATGTCATGCTGGGTACGCTTCTTGTTAATCATCACCCAGCGTCCGTTCTCTTTGACACTGGGTCTTCTCATTCCTTCATTTCAGAAAGTTATGCACAGTTGCATAACATGTCATTTTGTGATATGCCAATCCCATTGGTTGTCCAAACCCCTGGTAGTAAATGGAAAACCTCTAGGATAACCTATGACAATGAAATTCTAGTAGACAGGCTAGTTTTTCTAGCCTCATTGATAGCATTGAAATCTTCAGATATTAATATCATCTTGGGCATGGACTGGATGTCAGCTCACTATGCCAAGATTGATACTCATTCTAGAAATGTCCAGCTTACCCATTCCTCGGGTGCGATAGTAAATATCTCTACTCGAGTTGCCAAATGCCAACTCTATTCCCTAAATGCCAACCCTCTTCCGGAACTTGAAGACATTCCGGTAGTCCGTGACTTCCCGGATGTCTTTCCACAGGAACTGCCAGGAATTCCACCTGACAGAGATGTAGAGTTTGTAATAGATCTTGTTCCGGGAACTATCCCAATAGCCAGAAGACCTTATAAGATGGCACCCCTAGAGCTAGCCGAACTTAAGAAGCAATTAGATGAGGCCTTGAACAAGGGTTTCATTCGTCCTAGCTCTTCTCCTTGGGCTTGTCCCGTCCTCTTCGTTAAGAAGAAAGATGGAACGGACCGGATGGTTGTAGATTACCGACCAGTTAATCTGGTCACCATAAAGAACAAGTATCCGCTCCCCAGGATCAACGACCTGTACGATCAGCTCGCTGGATCCTCAGTCTTCTCCAAAATGGATTTGAGGTTGGGATACCATCAAATCAAGATTAAGAACGGGGACATTCCAAAAACGGCTTTTGTTACTCGTTATGGCCAATATGAGTACACCGTTATGTCCTTCGGTTTAACCAATGCCCCAGCCACCTTCTCTCGACTGATGAATTCAATCTTCATGGAGTATTTGGATAAATTCGTCGTGGTATACCTCGATGATATTCTCATCTACTCGGAGAATGAACAAGAACATGCTGAGCATCTAAGGCTGGTATTGATGAAACTTCGAGAGCATCGCCTTTATGCCAAATTTTCAAAATGTGAATTCTGGTTACCAGAAGTGACCTATCTAGGCCACGTAATCTCTGGTAAGGGTATTGCTGTCAATCCCGAGAGAGTTCAAGCTGTCCTTGGTTGGACTCAACCTGAATCGGTTAAGCAAGTTAGGAGTTTTCTTGGTTTAGCGAGCTATTGTCGCCGCTTCGTCGATAATTTATCCAAGGTTGCAAAGCCTCTAACTGAACTCCTCAAGAAAGATAAAAAGTTCAAGTGGACACCATAGTGTGAGCATAGTTTTCAGGAACTGAAAAGATGCCTGACTTCCGCACCTGTGTTGCTACCACCAGATTTTTCTAAGGACTTTGTTATCTATTGCAACGCCTCGCGACAAGGATTAGGTTGCATTCTCATGCAAGATCGTCATGTGATCGCATACGCATCTCGACAGTTGCGTCCACATGAGGATAATTATCCACACATGACCTTGAGCTTGCAGCTGTGGTCCATGCACTAAAAACCTGGCGACATTACCTTCTGGGTAATCGTTGCGAAATATTCACTGATCACCAAAGTCTGAAATATATTTTCACCCAGCCGGATTTGAATCTCAGGCAAAGACGGTGGGTTGAGTTGATCTCGAATTACGACTTAGGGATAACTTACACCCCGGGGAAGGCCAATGTTATGGCCGATGCACTAAGTTGTAAATCTTATTGTAACAATTTGATGCTACAACAAGGTCAACCACATCTCCATGAGGACTTTCGGAAGTTGAATCCTCATATTGTTCCCCAAGGATTCCTTTCTACCCTGGTGGCGAAGCCTACTCTTAAGGATCAAATTATAGCTGGCCAAAAGCGTGACAAGGGTATATCACGGATCAAGGAGAATATTTTTAGCGGAAACGCTAAAGAATTTTCCATGAACGATCAAGGTGTTGTGTTCTTTCAGAATCGTTTAGTGGTTCCTAAGAACCCACATCTAAGGCAGTTAATCCTTAAGGAGGCTCGTGATTCTCCTCTCACCATTCATCCCGGTAGTACTAAGATGTATCAGGACCTACGCCAGAGGTTCTGGTGGACTAGGATGAAGAGAGAAATTGCTGAGTTCGTTGCTAACTGCGACGTTTGTCATCAAGTTAAGGCAGAACATCAAAGGCATGCTGGCACCCTTCAACCTTTAGATATTCCTGAATGGAAATGGGATAAAGTTAGCATGGATTTCATTACCGGATTTCCCAAGACCAAGAAAGGAAATAATGCTATCTTTGTGGTCATTGACCGTCTTTCCAAAGTGGCTCATTTTCTTCCTGTTCGTGAGAGTATAACAGCTAGCCAGCTAGCAGAGTTATATATGTCTCGAATAGTGTCTCTTCATGGTGTTCCCCTGGAGATTAACTCGGACCGTGGAAGTATCTTTACTTCTTGCTTCTGGGAAAGTTTTCAGAATGCCATGGGGACTCACCTATCTTTTAGCACTGCTTTCCATCCCCAATCAAGTGGTCAAGTAGAAAGAGTGAATCAAATCCTAGAAGATATGCTCCGAGCTTGTGTTATATCGTTCGGTATGAATTGGGAAAAGTGCCTTCCATTCTCCGAATTCGCTTATAACAATAGTTACCAATCAAGCTTGGGCAAAGCCCCTTTTGAAGTTCTCTATGGACGAAGATGTCGAACACCTCTAAATTGGTCAGAAACCGGAGAGAGGCAACTCTTTGGCCCGGATATGATCCAGGATGCAGAAGAGCAGGTTCACATTATTCGTGAAAAGTTGAAAACAGCCCAGTCTCGTCAAAAGAGCCAATATGATCGTCATCATAAGGCTGTGACCTTTGAAGTTGACGAGAAGGCTTACCTTCGGGTTACACCTTTGAAGGGTACCCATCGTTTCGGTATCAAGGGCAAATTGGCTCCTCGTTACATTGGTCCTTTTCGCATTCTTGCCAAACGAGGAGAAGTTGCCTACCAGTTGGAACTTCCTCCGCATCTTTCCAAGGTTCATGATGTTTTCCACGTCTCGCAACTCAGGCATTGCTTCTCGGATCCTATCCGTGAAGTGGACCACGAAACGCTTGATCTCCAAGATAACCTTTCATACCGAGAATACCCCGTGCGTATTCTTGATCAAGCTGAGCGTACCACTCGAAGTCGAAACCTAAAGTTTCTTAAAGTTCAATGGTCAAATCATTCTGAAAAGGAGGCAACTTGGGAAAGAGAGGATCGTCTCCGACTTGAATATCCTGCGTTATTCCCGACGACTTCTAAATCTCGGGACGAGATTCTTTTGAGTGGGGGTGAGTTGTCACATCCCTAACCCTTAAGCAAGTTAGTCTTGTGCTCATGTCTTCTTTGCATTTGCATGTAAGAAGTTTCAACAAAAACAACAAAGTGGCAAAGGAAAAACTCAAAACCCTAGCCACTAATTCAATTAAAGAAAATCTCAAACTAGTTCAAATCAATGAACCCAAAATGGCCTCAAGAAATGTTCAAACTTTCTGATAAATCATGAAAGTAAATGAGCATTGGAGAAAACTATTTTCTTGACACCTTAAGCATTTTTAAATTATTACAAAAGCCACTGGTTTCAAACTTTAAATTTGAAATCAGAATCTATAATTTTCCAAAAATGTTGAAAACTTTGGAAATGGTTGGGAATGTTATAACAATATTTCAGGAGGTCTAAAATAGCTTTTACTTTTTGTTTTGGAGCTGAAATAATTAGCAAAACAATAGTTAGCAAAACAGAAAAACAAAAACAGAAAAAATTGGGAAATCCTTACGTGTCGCCTAAGACTGGCCCAGCCCATCCCTGGCTCGTCCCCTCCCTCGCGCCAGTAGCCAGCAGGAGGTGGCCGCCGCCTCCTCCGGCGCGGCCACGCACCTGTGCGCCTGCCTGGCCGCCGCCTCGCGCTGGCAAGGCCGGGGATAAGCCCCCTGAGGCCTCCCCTATCCATTCCCCACATCGGCTCTCTCCCTCCTCCCGGATCTCTTTCTCCTCCTTGCTGCCGCCATTGGAGCTGAGCTCGAGCTCGAGCAGCAGCACCTCTAGCCATAGGATCCCCTCCCAGAGCACGCTGTTAGCTCCGCCTCGTCGCCCTGGTCATCCCTGCAGAAGCCAAAGCCACCCCGAGCCCTGCAACGCCCGCGACACCATCGTCTTCCACCTCCGGCCGCCGGACCTCTCCCGTCGATTCGTCGCCCCCAGGCCTTCCCCGAGCCATCTAAGCCCTGCTCTGCACTCCCCGTGAGCATGCGGTCGTTTCCCCTAAGTTTTTCCCGTCGATTCCCTCCTCTAGCTCTAGTTTCACCGGAGCCCGACGAGGACCGCCGCTGCCGCTCGTCGCCGGTAGCCCTCCGATGATCAGCTCGTCCTTCCGAGGGCCCCAGCAGCTTCACGTCGACGCGTAGATGCTGTAGCAGCTAAGAACCGAGCGTAGTTTCCTCTGGATCAAAGACCCCGATGACGCCCGAGCCTTGGCCGCCGCCAAGCTCGTCGCCGGCGTCATCTCCGGCCAGATCAGCCCCGGCTAAGTGTAGAAATGGAGCTGCGGGAGACGTGTCGTTCCTCTGGTGCTCTCCACGCAGCATTTGGAACCCTGTGCGCCGTTTCCGAGCCCCTCCGCCGTGCTGGTGGTCGCCGGAGGCTCCCCGCCGTCGAGGACGACCTCACCGCCGGTGGATCTCGGCTGGCCTGAGCCACTGACTGGTGGGGCCAGCCTCTGGCAAGTTTAAAACTAATAAAAATAAATCAAATAAGTTAATCAGTCATTGACATGTGGGTCCAACAAGGTTAATTAGATAATTAAGTTTAATCTTAATCTAAATTTGACCAGAGAGACTGACCAGTGGGTCCCACTGGTCAGGTTTGACTTTCAACGGCCAGATGGACCTGCTGATGTCATGCTGATGCAATAAAAGTATTTCCAGTATAGAAATAATTCCAGGAAATTGCTAAAACTTGTAAAATTCATAGAAATTAATCTGTAACTCCAATGAAAATAATTTATATATGAAAAAGTATCAGAAAAATTCAAGGATTCTGAATATGCTATTTTCAGCTATGTTTGCAAAAGTTACAGAACCCTAAATTGTGGAATAAGGAATAATTCAATTCTTATAATCACTTTTTAAATGGAAATTGCAAAAATATTCAAATTCCATTATATATACAGTGTTCACCATTGTCCTAATTACAAATCAGTACCATAACATGACATTTCATGCATGTTAACATCAAGTTGATCTGAGCATCAGGTCGAATCAATTAAACCGGTATCCGAGAATACCCGTTTGAATTGCTATTCGAATGTGATTCAAATCAACTCTAAACCTAATACATGTTGAAAATAATAACTTATCACCTTGCATTCTCATGCCATGCTCATGCATCATTTTGAGTGCATATGATTGTTATTGAATGTTGCCATTCATTTCGGTAGGCTCCGCACCCCCGGATTCCACCGAATATCCGTCTGACGGATATCGTTCCTCCTCTGAGCAACAAGGCAAGCAACCCCTTTTGATCATCCCGATAATTCCCATGCTCTTGCTCCTGCACTTATTTATTGCATTAGGATCAAATGCTTCAACTGCTTTTGCCACGATAGCTGAACCCACCTCCTTTGCATGACCTAACCTTGTCACAGTAAATAGCCGAACCTTGCAACCTAGCATACCTGGTAGTTGCTTGAGCTATGATGTGCCTTATCCTGCTATGCATGCTCTGCTTAGAGTTGTGTATGGTCTGTCATCTGGGAGATGAACAGAACTGTGGAATGTGTTTGGTGAGCAAAGGTTGTGTGTTGAACTTGATTTGGTAAAGGTACCGGTGAAAGGCTGTGTAGGAGTACATGGCGGGTTGTTTCATTGGAACCGTCCTTAGGAACTGAGTTCCATGTATGTAATCCAAGACTAGATACTACCACATGCTGGGCCCTGAAATATGACCCCGCTCGGCCTATTAATGCGTAGTACCCGGTCCAGGAGTTGCAAGTAGTTTCTGGTGTTTATAGTAATGCTGGAGGCCGTGCATGGTGCTGACCTGAGAGGTGGGCCGTGATGCGGTAGGCAGTGGCACGGTGTACCAAGTGGCACCCGGATGGTGGGCTTGGGAACCCTGCGCACATCGTTTGAGGCCGTGGCGGAAACCTCGGCCGGACTTCCGTACGGGTTACTCTCAGATATGCGATAAACCTGGACTAGGTACTAGTGTGGTTAACGGTCGTGGCCGACTCCCTCGCTGGGCTTCCGCTTGAAGGTTGCCGAGGTGCATGACGTGCACATGGCGATAAGTGGAGAGAGCGTGTGTAACGAAGTACACCCCTGCAGGGTTATGATCTATTCGAATAGCCGCGTCCGCGGATATGGACTACTTGGAGACATATGTTGTTCATAGATAACTTCAACGGCTACTCTTAAAATTGCCAAGATAAGCTTGAGTGTCGTGGACGGCATTTCCGTACGGCGACGGAATGATTCCACGATAGTGTATTGTTGTGGTGTTAGTGGACTCGTGTGCGAGAAATCAAGTTGTCAAAATTATTTAAAAAATGCAAGTGTCTAGCCACGAGTCATATGCTAGCTTCCCGCATGAAACCCCACAATACCTTTTGATACCTTGCATGAGTAGTTAGTTCTCCTAAAGTCTTGCTGAGTACCTTCGTAGTCATGTTTGCTTAATAAATGTTGCAGAGGTTGCTAATGACCCTAATGGAGTGTTCTTCGTAGACATCGACGACGACGAGTAGCTGGTGTCCCAGCTACGATCTGGCCCTACGTCGGCTCTGTAGTATAGTCAGGCCATGTGCCTTCTAGTTGCCCTGTCTGTACCCAGACAGTTTATAACTCTTCCGCTGGCTTGTAATTGTATGACTGCTATTATGGGTCGTGAGACCCTTAATGTGTAATATTATGTGTGTGGCTCTTCCGAGCCTCTTAAATAAAGGTTGTATGTTTATGGTTATGTTGTGATGCCATCGATGTATCTATACATATCGGTATGCCATGCGTACGTGTGTCGTACTTGATATGTATGGGATTCGATTACTTAGTCGTGAACTTTAGTAGCACTCCTTACAAGGAAATGCCCCTTTATGATCCAACGAGCCTTGGTAGTTCGCTACTGCTCCGGACACAATGGTTGACCGACATGTGTCCTTCTTAGCTGCTGTGTCTGTCCCCTTTGGGGGAAATGTCACGCGATGTATTGGAGTCCTTGTAGCTTGCTACGACTCGTCTACATTCGCTGATGACCGACACCTGCTTTGTTGGGTCATGCATGCCTGTCCTTGTGCGGTATTGCGACTTTGGTTTATGACTAGACATGTCGATCCGGGTTCTTTGACATTGGATTGCTAGCGACACCTTCGCATACGTGAGTCAAAAGACGCAAACGGTCCCGGCTAAGGTAAGGCTGCAGCCGTGGAGTTAACCGTGCGTGAGACCACAAAGGGATGCGATGGGTTACATGCTGGATTCCTATGGCTTAGGATCGGGGTCCCGACAACTTGATAACCATGAAAATGACCAGCCACGTCCGACACAGCTCGCCTGTAAGCTCCCATGAAGGGATCTCTGGAATCCCAGGTGCCGGAAACCTGCTATGCCACTAGATCTGAGTCGCCCAAACATATGACTCGGGTGAGGTTCATCTCTTTGGCGAGTCGCAACCCATGGAGTAGAACTTCATACTCTGCTGCATTGTTGGTACATGGAAACATGAGTCGGAGGAGATAACAAAATTTGTCACCCTGAGGCGAAGTTAACTCCACACCAGCCCCCGAGCCTTCCAACTGCCTAGATCCATCAAAATGGATGGTCCAGTATGTGTGATCGGGCCTATCTTCTGGAATCTGCAACTCGGTCCATTCGTTGATGAAATCCACCAGTGCTTGAGACTTAATGACCATACGAGGAGTATATCACACGTGATGAGGTCCTAACTTGATGGCCCACTTAGCAATTCGTTGAGTCGCTTCTCGATTTTGTAAAATGTCACCAAGGGGGGCAGAACTGACCACCGTGATGGGATGCTCTTGGAAGTAGTGCTTCAGCTTCCGACTCACCATAAACACCCCAAAGACCAGCTTCTGCCAATGTGGGTAGCGTTGTTTGGAGAGGGTCAGGACTTCGCTGATAAAGTATACTAGTCGCTGAACCAGATATTCCTTCCCTTCTTCCTTCCGCTCGACGACCACTGCCACACTCACTGCCTTAGAATTAGCCGCGATGTACAAGAGCATAGGCTCCTTGTCCGTTGGAGCAGCCAATACTGGCGGCTTAGCCAGTTGTTGCTTCACGGCTTCAAAGGCTTCGTTGGCTTCATCCGTCCACACGAAACGATCAGTTTTCTTGAGTAACTGATAAAGAGGGATGGCTTTCTCCCCAAGGCGAACTATAAAGCGACTTAGAGCCGTGATATGACCCGCCATGCATTGAACTTGATTGATATTGGCCGGCTTGCCTAACGAAGTGATTGCTTCAATTTTATCTGTGTTAGCTTCAATGCCGCGCTCTGACACCAAAAACCCCAACAATTTTCCCGCGGGAACACCAAACACACACTTTGTAGGGTTAAGCCTCATCTGATATACGCGCAAATTGTCAAAGGTCTCCTTGAGATCCTCCAAGACCGACTCTTTCTTCCGAGACCTAACCACGATGTCGTCAACACAGGCATGGACATTACGTCCGATCTAGTTATGCAAGCAATTCTGGAAGCAACGTTGATAAGTCGCCCCCGCACTCTTGAGCCCGAACGAGATGGACACGTAACAGAAGGCTCCGAAGGGGGTTATGAAGGACGTTTTCTCCTGGTCCGCCACGGCCATCTTGATCTGCTGGTATCCTGAGTAAGCATCCAGAAAACACAAATGCTCGCAACCCGCCGTCGAGTCAATGATTTGATCAATGCGTGGAAGGGCGAAAGGATCCTTTGGACATGATCTGTTGAGGTTGGTGTAGTAGATGCACATGCAGAAAGTGCCGTTCTTTTTGAGCACCAGGACCGGGTTAGCCAACCATTCAGGATGAAAAACCTTGATGATGAATCCCGCGGCCAAAAGCCGGGCGACTTCCTCTCCAATCGCCTTACGCCATTCTTCGTTAAACCTGCGTAGATATTGCCGAACCGGCTTTACCTTGGGGTCAGTATTAAGGTGGTGCTCATTGAATTCTCTTGGGACACCCGGCATGTCTGAAGCTTTCCATGCGAAGATGTCCCAATTCTCACAGAGGAATTCGATGAGCATGCTTTCCTATTTGGGATCGAGGCCCGTCCTAATGGTGAACTGCTTGGTTCAGTTGCCAGGCGTGAAGTCTATCACCTTCGTGTCGTCTGTTGGTTTGAATTTGAGGGGTGGCTCTGAGTCAATCGTTTGTCTCTTGAGCGGCGTCATATCCGCGGGATCAACATTGGCTTGGTGAAATTTGAGCTCCTCGGCCGCGCAGGCCGTCTCGGCATAAGCCGCGTCTCCTTCTTCGCACTCTTGGGCTATCTTCCTGTCTCCGTTGATCGTAATAGGTCCCTTAGGACCAAGCATCTCGAGCTTGAGATAAACGTAACAGGGGCGAGCCATGAATCGAGTGTAAGCCGGCCTTCCAAACAACGCGTGGTAAGGGCTCTTGATTTTGACCACCTCGAACATGAGTGACTCGCTCCTGTAATTAGACTCTGTGCCAAAAGCCACGTTGAGCTTGATCCGCCCAATTGGGTAGGCCGACTTTCCCGGAACAATGACGTGCAAAACCGTGGACGACGGCATCAAGTCTTTCTCCGAGAAGTTCATCCTTCGAAAGGTATCAAAGTATAGGATGTTTAATTTGCTGCCACCATCCATAAGGACTTTGGAAAGGGTGTATCCTCCAACTTGGGGAGCCACAACCAAAGCCAAGTCGCCAGGTTTATCAACTCGGGGTGGGTGATCCTCCCTACTCCAGGTTATGGGCTATTCAGACCAATGGAGGTACCTAGGGAGCGCCGACTCAGCCACACTGAAGGTTCTATGTTTCACCTTCTGGTCCCGTTTGCAGGTGCTGGTGGTGAACACGTGATATTGCCCACTATTCAGCTGCTTAGGGTTATTCTGAAAACCGCTATTATCATCAAGTCGCTGGGGATCTCCTTGCGGGGGTGGTTGCTGAAACACTCCCTGCGGGTTATACCGTTGTTGGTTGTGAACTTGGTACTATCCACTATTAGGCTATGACCCGCTCTATGGACCGGGTTAGGAAACCCGCCGAACGGGCTTTGGCGTGACCCTGGCGCGCCGAACTGCTCCTGTCGCTGGCCCTGATCGCCTCCTTGGCCTTCCTTGAGAGCCTCGGCTCGGAACTCCTGCATCACATAGCAATCCTCCCAGGAATGGGTAGCCGGTCCCTCAGCCATAGCGTGCTGTGGGCAGGGGCCCTTGAGCATCTCATGATAGTTGCGCGACTTATTCCCACTTAAACCCCGCTTCTTCTGGCGTTGGTTCCCGTTGCCGGCATTTGTATTAGGGACGAAGTCTGTGGGACCTTCCTGTTGTCTCCTCTTACCTTCCCCGCCGTGGTTGTGGTTACCCCGCCCTTGAAACTGGGAGTGAACTTTTGACGACTCGCCCCTCCTGGCGGCGCTAACCTTGTAAACGTCCTCCCCAAGATCCTTGGTGTCATCTGACTCGGCATATCTGCTGAGGGTGTCCATCAACTCGCCCATGTCCTGCACCTTACGCTTAAGTCGCCCCAGCTTCAGTACCAAAGGCTCGTAATGGCATTTTTTCTTCTGAATCAGCACCGCGTGAGCCGCCAAGATGTAGTACGATGAATGAATGACCTCTGCAACTCGCCATTTCCAATGATGGGCCGACTCATCCGGTCGCTGAACGCAGTGATTTAAGTCGACGATGGTCATCGGGCGTTTGCAAGTCCCTCGGAAATTTTTGATGAAGCGCTCCTTCAACTCAGCCCAAGTGTTAACGGAGTTAGGTGGCAGGTTTTTCAACCACGTACGCGCCATTCCTTCAAGCATCATAGCGAAATACTTGGCGCAAACCGCCTCGTTCATGTCGAGCATGTCCATCGCAAGTTCGTAACTCTCAATCCATGACCCTCACTCGAGATCTGGTGTGTAATTGGGTACCTTCCTCGGTCCTTTGACATCCTTCGGCATCCGCTCATTGCGCATAGCAGGCATGAGACAGGGCACCCCAACATGCCTGTCGTCGGCATCGAGCGGAGCGGGAGGTGTGTGGGTATAAGCCGGATAGCCCTGACCCGTCGCGGCCAACGTCTCCATCAGGCGCGTGGCGCACGCTGCATCCACAATATCTTGGGCTCGAGTATCATGCACCCCGGGCGTGTTGGTCGGAGGCAAACACCCTTGCCCACTGGTCACCACGGGTTGGTCCTCGTGTCCACTCCTAGTGTGACTCGCCTGGGGTGTGGAGTGTAACCGATCAAGGCTGTGTGAGTATTGCACGTGTTGGACCGCTGCTGTCTTCAGCATCTCGATGGCGTTTCTCGCCTCCACCTCGGCCGGAGAGTTTCCGTAGATTGGGAGGGACTCCAAGTGGCGGGTTGCCGCGAGCACTTTATCCACGGGATTTGAGAAGTGGCCTCGTGGTGTCTGGAAGCGAGGTGCCTGGGCATCCGTTGGTTGAGGTAGTGGCGGGTTAGGCGGTTGAACCAGACCTTCCCCTGGAGCAGCCTGCAAAGGCCGATCGGGTCCCATCCCAGGAGTGCGTGGGGTGTCGAAGAGGCGAGTTGGATGTAGATCGGTCGGGAGGCGCCCGTGTTGCCTCCTCTGATGAATAGCATCACACGCGCGCTGTTGTCTCTCGAGCCGCCAACCTTCGGTGTTCAGCTGTTCCGTCTCCGCGGTGATCCGGACTGCTATGCCGCTATCCTGGTGGCTTCTGCTTTCACGTCCCGCTGGGTTATGGCCATCTCCTCCTGCAGCTTCGCCAGTTCGGCATTGATCGCTTCCTGATTCTGTGCCGTCACAACAGTTGTTATAAGTCTGGTGATCTCCGCCGTCAAGTCCGCCATGGCTTGAGCCGGAGTTTTCAACGACTCACCAGTCTCAGTGTTGTCGGCTGGGTTTGGCTGAGGTTGTGTCGCCCCCGCCATGTAGATGGCGATTTGTCGATGGGATCTTTCGAAGACCTCGGGGTCCATCGCCAGTGGCAACTTTCCGAGTTGTGCTTCGTAAAGAGGGCGAATTGAATCTGTGTCGCCCATGGGTGATTCCTCATGAGAGTTGACGGGGGTGATCTCCTCGACTGCCGGTTCGTCCTGTATGTTTGCTCCCTGCATAAAACCAATGAGAACATGGTGTCTCCTGTCCTGACATGTGAGGGGGAGGGCGTACCTGGCCGACTCGACGATGTCGGTAGAGGTGTCCGGCTCAGGCACGGGTGTTCCAATCATGCCGATGAAGATGTTGACCTTGCCGAAGGGGACCCTGTAACCAGATTCGATTGAATCGACTTCAGGCCCCCACAACGAGTTATCGATGTAGTACCTTCCACCGCGGCTCTTCGTCATGATGCCGACCGCATAGCTTTCTAACCCTGGTAGGGCTCCCTTTGAGAACTCAACTCCACCATGCGCTTGCCCCACGGTGGGTGCCAACTGTCGTGGTTTTGTCACGGTAGATGTCCTCGTGAAACGACTTAGTGAAGGAGCCATCGCACCTTGGTGGCGACTCAAAGGGGGTGAGCAAAGCGAGACTCAGATATACCCAGGTTCGGCTCCTCGTGTGGAGGTAAAAGCCTACGTCCTGATTTGTGTAGCTTGATGATGGTTTCGGTTACAAGGAGGGCGTAACTCGCCTGACCTAGCTCTCAATGATTTCTAACTTGCCCTATCTTCCTCGGGGACTCGCCTTTATATACAGGTCGAGGCCCTAGGGTTTACAAGAGTCCTAGCCACGCTACAGATCGTGGTTTTCCTTATCTCTAAGTCGCCGTGCTTTCCAAGACTGGAAATCTCCTTGGCGGCCTATCCTTTGCATCGCTCCTCAACCACCATCCGGCTCCTGGGCCCTTGGGCCAGGGCTTGCATTACCAAAGGATGATTCGCCCCTTGAGTGACCCGACCCAGTTAGGGCAGGTTACACCGCAGGTAATGTCCCCAACACATGAAGTAATGAATACTATATTATATCATTCCCATAATTTATATCACTCAATATAAGTTATGGAAACACTAAAACAAGGAAACTATGCATGAAAAAAAGGACCTGTCAAAAATAGAACAGTCTGACAAGATGTGTGTTAAAACCATACTTACCCGACTCCAAAAATTCTGAAAAGTTAGGACAACGCACAAAATTGGCATACCAAGACTGTGTAAAATTTTAGAATTGTTTGAATCTCCAGTAAAATCATAGAAATTGTGCACTGGACGTAAAAGTTAGTGTTTTTGCATAGAATCAAACAAGCAAGTATCCACACTATCCAAAAGGCTTCACTTCGCACTTCTTTGAAATAAAAACTATAGAACATGATTAATAGAGTAGCTTAATCATGTGAACACTCAAAAATAGAAATGCTAAATATTGGGTTGTCTCCCAACAAGCGCTTTTCTTTAATGCCTTTTAGCTAGGCATGATGATTTCAATGATGCTCGTATAGGAATAATAGTTGAAACATGCAAGAGAGCATCATGAATCACATGGCAAGCACATTTAAGTATCACCCAGTTCCTACGCATAGGGATTTTGTGAGCAATTAATTTATGTGAGCAAGAATCAACTAGCATAGGAAGGCAAAACAAGCATGACTTTGAAACTTTGAACACATAGGGAGGAAACTTGATATTATTGCAATTCCTACAAGCATATGTTCCTCCCTCATAATAGTTTTATGTAGCATCATAAAGGAATTCATCAATATAACTATCACATACAACATTATTTTCATGATGCACAAGCATATATATTTTTATTACTATCCACACAAGCAAAATTCTTATCATTCATAATAGTGGGAGCAAACTCAACAAAATAACTATCATGAGATACTTGATTGATATAATCCATGTGAAAATTAAAATCAAGATGACAAGTTTCATGTTTTTATTACTATTTATAACATACATGTCATCACCATATTCATCATAGATAGCAACTATGTTGTCATAATCAATTAGAACCTCTTCCGAAATAGTGGACTCATCACTAAATAGAGTCACGACCTCTCCAAATCCACTTTTATAATTATAAAAAGATTCAACACCCTCCAAAATAGTGGGATCATTATTACCTAGAGTTGAAACTCTTCCAAACCCACTTTCATCACTATAATCATCATAAATAGGAGGCATTCTTTCATCATAATAAATTTGCTCATCAAAACTTGAGGGACTAAATATATCATCTTCACCAAGCATAACATCCGCAAGCTTGTGGCTGTGCATACCATTAGTATCATGGATATTCAAACAATTCATTCTAACAATATTTCTATCATGCTCATCATTCAAGGAGTTCACATTAAACATTTTCATACATTCTTCCTCTAGCAATTGAGCACAATTTTCCTTTCCGTCATTTTCAAGAAAGACATGCTAAAGATTAACAACATGAGACCACCTCAATTACATTTTTTGTATTTTTCTTTTTATAAACCAAACTAGTGAAAACAAGAAACTAAAAGATTTAATTGCAAGATCTAAAGATATACCTTCAAGCACTCACCTCCCTAACAACAGCGCGAGAAAAGAGCTTGATGTGTACTACAAAACTTGTTCTTGTAGACTCGTGTTGAGTCTCCAAGCGCAGAGTTTTGTAGGACAATAGAAAATTTCCCTCAAGTGAATGACCTAAGGTTTATCAATCTGTGGGAGGTGTAGGACGAAGATGGTCTCTCTCAGACAACCCTGTAACCAAATAATAAAAAGTCTCTTGTGTCCTCAACACACCCAATACAATGGTAAATTGTATAGGTGCACTAGTTCAGCGAAGAGACGGTGATACAATTGTAGTAATGATAGTAGATATAGTTCCTTGTAATATGAAAATATAAAAAACATCAAAGTAGCAAGTAAGAAAAGTGAGCATAAACATTGTTTCTATGCTTGAAAATGAGGCCCAGGGTCCGTACTTTCGCTAGTGCAATATCTCAACAATGCTAACACAGTTAGATCATATAACAATCCCTAAACATGCGATAAAGAATCACTCCAAAGATCCTATCTAGCAGAGAACATAAGAAGAAATTGTATGTAGCGTACGAAACCACCTCAAAATTATTCTTTCTGATCAATCTTCCCAAGTGTTCATACAAAGATAACAAGTTATCGTTTCTGATTGATCTATCAAGAGTTCGTACTAAAATAACACCATAACAAATTCAGATTCATAATACTCAATCCAACACAAAGAACTTCAAGGAGCACACCAAGATTTATATCGAAGAACATGGTATGAAAACGTGCAATCAACCCTTATGCCTAGATTACCCATTGTCACCTCGGGAATCCGTGAGTTGATGCCACAACATATATCAAGTGAATCACTTGAATAACCCAATGTCACTATGGGTATCCGCATGCAAGACACATATTATGTGCTCTCAAACCTGGATATTCAATCCAACATAACGAGATCTTAAAGTGAAAGATTCAATTCATCACAACAATAGCATGGGACAAACACCATGTGATCCAACTATACTAACAAGGACCGTGATATATCAAGATCATCACATATGAAGAACACGAGAGAGAGAGAGAGAGAGTGAGAGATTAAACACATAGCTACTGGTACAAACCCTTAGCCACGAGGGTGGACTACTCCCTCCTCGTCATGGCTTCCGCCACGGTGATGAAGATGGCCACTCGAGATAATTTCCCCTCTCCAACAGGGTACTAGAACGTCTCTAGATTGGTTTTTCGTGGCTACAGAGGCCTACAACGGTGGAGCTTCTCTTCTAGGGTTATTTCTAGAGGTTTCTATATTATAGGATTTTTTGGGCGTTGGAGTCACACCAAGATGGGCCACGAGGTGCCCACTAGACATCAACCCACACCATGGAGGCTGGCGTGGCCTAGTGTCTAGTGGTTACCAGCCCCCCTCTAGTGGTTCTTTGCTCCAGTATGGCTCTTTTCTTCCAAAAGAAATCGACAAAAAGTTTTGTCAAATTCCGTGAACTTTTATTTCTGCCCAACAACAACAACATGGTAGTTCTGCTGAAAACAACGTCAGTCGAGGATAGTTGTAAATAAATCATATAAAGTGCAGTAAAACCATATAAAAGTATTGTAAACATAGATAAACATGGCATGAATATTTCATAAATTATCGATATGTTGGAGACGTATCAGCCCCAATCTTGTTTTCCATTCCTATTTTTTTCCATTTCTCATTATCCAAATGTTCCAAGCTGGAGCGAACACCACTGTCGTGGTTTTATCATGGCAGTTGTCCTCATGAAAGGACTTAGTGAAAGAGCCATCACACATTGGTGGTGACTCAAAGGGGGTGAGCGGAAGCGAGACTCCGATTTACCTAGGTTCGGCCCCTCGTGTGGAGGTAAAAGTCTACGTCCTGCTTTGTGTATATTGATGGTGGATTCGATTACAAGGAGGGCGTAACTCGCCTGACCTAGCTCTCGATGATTTCTAACTTGATCTATCTGCCCCAGAGGCTTGCCTTTATATACAGGTCGAGGTCCTAGGGTTTACAAAGTAGTGGCCACATTACAAATCGTGGCCTTCTATATCTCTAGGTCGCCGTGTTTGCCAAGCCAAAGAGACTCCTCGGTGACTTATCATCTTCATTAATCCTGAACCGCCATCTGGCTCATGGACCCTGGCGACCTTCTCGCAAAGATATCTTAACACGCCCTAGGCCTGGGCCAAGACTTATATTGACCATGTATGTATGAGTCACCGCTTTCCTGACCCGGCCCAATAGGGCGGGTCATACCGCAGGTAATATGCCCAACATTAGGCCCCAGTTTGACTTGAATTTATTCACGCCAACAAACCTTTACTCTTATCTTCGGTGACTCATGCTACTTCCGTATTTCCTTCAATGAGTGACAAGTCGCCAGCTTCCTCAATTTGCTTGAGCCACTAGGTCATTTGTTGGTGACGTCACCTTCTCCACTATTCCTGGAATTCCGGTGACATCACTTTCCAACGGATCTTTTTTCGTCCTTATCCTGTCATCCCAGAAATCTAGGCACCATTATCTTTGGTTTTCAATCTGTCGCCTCAATTCCCGCGCCTGCTGTTTTCTCTTTTGCCCTAGGTCCTTAAATAGCCGCAGGGGAGTGGGAGGGCACCGCCACCTACCGCCATTTCTTCCCCTCGGTCTATCGTCTTCTTCAAGCCCGTACCTCGACCAGCTCGTCGCCGCCGAAGCCCTGTCGCAGGTCGTCGTAGTCCAGCTGCTTCCCGGGCCGATCGAGGGTGTGGCTGTCGTTGCGGGACTTCCTCAATCTTCGCCCAACATCTCCCGCTTCCATCAGGTAAGTCTCCTTCCGCCATTAGTAGTAGATCCCGAACCTGTGTACTTTAGGGCAGCGCCAGAGCTCCATGAACACCGCATCCTCTTGCCTTTTAACCCATCCGGATATGGCATTGTAGATCCATATACGTAATGATAGTCGCGGTAGTTTTTGACATATTCCCTAGTGATTCGTCGTACCTCCGCCGCCGCTCATAGATTTGCACATTATTTTTCCTAGTGTCCTTTTGTGTTCTTAGTGTTTGATCCTCCAGCCAACATTATTTTCTCCCTCGGAATCACCTGTAGATCCATAAATTATTGCTTGATGTTGAAAACTTGTTTGTCCTCAACAGAGAATTTTCCTAAGGAAACCTTTTAGAGCCGTAACCCGCCTCCTCTCGCCATGGCGAGTTATAATATCCTTGTAGATATATCTTCGATTAGTTAGTTGGCGAGTTGCCACTCCATAGTTTTTGAGAACCCGCCCTGCTCTTTTATTTGTAGTTATGGGCACTATCTCGAAATGCAACTGGCTGCCAACAGAGGTCAGCGATGCCTATCTTGATAAAATTGTGAAAACGGGTAATCTAGATCCCACGGAAGTCATTGGGTGGCTGACTACCTTCGGGGAAACAATTGCCCAACCAGCCGAAGGAGAGGTAGTCGTGTTTGTTGATCACCTGGAGCGAGGTTTCAAGCCGCCCGACTCAAAGTTTTTTAGAGACACCCTGCATTTCTTCCACCTTCATCCTCAAGACTTGGGACCAAATTCCATCAATAACCTTTGCGAGTTTCAAGTTTTCTCTGAGGCTTATCTGCAAATAGAGGCCACCGTGCCGTTGTTCTGGAAGTTTTTATATCTGAACCGCCAGACAGAGTTAGCCCATGGACCTAGCTTAGAGCTAGGTGGAGTTAAATTCAACGGCGTCGTGAATGTGGGTTTCCGGGTGTGACATTACCTAGTCATCCCAAAGGCTGGGCAAAGACTTGGTTCTACTGCCGCGACACTTCTCCATCCAACGAGAACCCTCTGCCAGGCTTTAGGGATGATCGCCTTCCTATGGACTTCGAGTTGCCCGAAAAGTTGACTGAGGAAGAGGAAGCCACATTCGTTCCTATCTTTGGAAAGCTGAGGGCCCTTACCACCAATGGTCTTACCGGCATTGGTCTGATGTGCTATTGGGTAGAATGGAGGATTCTGCCCTTAAGCCACCTAAATGGTTTGCTGTGCGAGTATGATGGCGACTTGAACCACCCTAATCCTTTTACAATGTGAAGATTTTGGAAAAAGACATTGTTGATATCATAAAGACGCTATGTGGCGAGCCTATTGAAAATTGCTCCAAAATTGGGCTTAAACTCTTTTGCATCACCAACCCGGCTCGAGAGGTAAACAACCTGGCTCCAAAATGTAACTTTTTCATATACTCATTTCTGTTTCTGGTCTTGAGCCTTTCATCATGTTTAATCAGAGGGGTTCACCATTCTAGACCCGGAGAACCAAGACGATTGTCAAGAAGACAACAAAACCTCCCTCCAAGACAAAGAAGAAGAAGAGCAAAGGCAAAGCTGCAGTCAAAGAGTCATCCATCGTTGGCGAGTCTCGGGCCGTTGAGGATAGTCAGAGGTAAAATTTCTCGTCTTTATTGCTTCATTATGACTTGCACTTATGCTTCACTGCCTTTGTTTATAGGATGCTGACTATGAGGGCCAAGATGAAGATGTCGAGGTAATTTCCGTTTCTTCTGACTCAACTTCTCTCCCCAAGCCGGCCAGGAGAATTTGTAAGAAAGTTCCCATGTCTCACTCGGCTGCTCATCTGGACCCCAATTTCCTTTTGAAGAAGGCGAGTTACACACCTAAACGTCATACTCGAAGCCATTCTGGAGACCTAGTGTCCGGCTTACAACTGGTTGAAAACGGCAAAGCGAGGTATGTTTCCGCAAGCATCCTTTCCTTCTTGTGTAAGATATTCTCACAATTTATTCAATCCTTGAATCCTTGTTCATCAGGTCTCACCTCCTTCATCCGGCGACTCAGCAATGTCGACTCTGCCCCCAATGATTCGTGTTCAGGGGTAACTTTCGTTACTAAAATGTTCTTTGAATCATCAATGTCTTTTGTTCCAACATTGGTACCTTTGTTTGTCAGAGCGCAAGCAAAGAAAAGGAAAACATGCGACTCATCTTCAGCTCCCAAAGTGGCTGAAATGTCTGGTAAAGGTGCCTCCATCCCACAAGCTCAAGAAGATCCAGCTGAGATCCAGGGCGATACTTTTGATGATATTCCTGATATCCGGGTCGAGCCTTCAAGCCCTCACAGGGAGGTGATTGAAAACATCAACCCGCCCAGTCCTGCTAAGACGCATGAAGATCCAGACACACTCATTGTTACTGGTTATTCTAAGCCTGCAACCGCGGTGTTAACCAAACATACGCCAAAAGATGCCCAAACATTTGCAGAGAAGGATATCACCAAGCTGAAGCTTCCTCATTACGAAAAATTGGAGTTTGAAGAATTGTATTCCGGTTTTGTGAGCCGCCTGGAAGCAAGTCGCGAGATGGAGAAAAGTCTGGCCAACTTGATGCGAGTCAAACATGAGGTATGACATCTTTATCTTTGTCAATATATACTCCCATTAGCCCTCGAAAGGATGGGTCATCCATGATGAATCGTACGTTTGTATCATTCAACAATGTGTAGCCCCCAAGGGTGGGTCATCTTTGTAGAGATGAGCCGGATGTTGAACTTATATTGGCAAAGAACATCTTCAACCTGTAGCCCCCAAGGGCCGGGTCATCTTTTGAAAGATGATCCGGGTCTTGAACTTGTAATATAAAATTTCTTCAACCTGTAGCCCCCAAGGGCCGGGTCATCTTTTGAAAGATGAGTTGTGTCTTGAATTTGTAATATAAAATTTCTTCAACCCGTATCCCCCAAGGGCCGGGTCATCTTTTGAAAGATGAGCGGGGTCTTGAATTTGTAATATAAAATGTCTTCAACCTGTAGCCCCCAAGGGTCGGGTCCTCTTTTTGAAAGATGAGCCGGGTCTTGAATTTGTAATAGAAAATTTCTTCAACCTGTAGCCCCCAAGGGCCGGGTCATCTTTTGAAAGATGAGCCAGGTCTTGAATGAAGGTATGACCTTTAAAGAAATGTGTCATACATTAGCCCCCAAGTGTTAGGGTGGTTGCTTGCAATGGTCCTGAAACATGCTTCTCCAATATTTTGTTTGTGGGAATCCTTGACTCGGGCCGACGCAACTATGGCCGGCTTAAAAGAAAGCTTAGCTGAACAACAGGATTCTCGGGCTAAGTTTGAAGAAAAATTTCGTCTTGCCCTTTCTGACATGGAGAAGTTGAAAGCCGAGCACAAAAACTTTGAAGATAAGGCCCATGCTGAACAAGCCGCCGTCTTGAAACGGGCGGAACAAGCCAAAGAAAAGATGAAAGCCGCTCTTCAAGAACTCTTCGGCTTGAAGCATCATATCTCCAACATGGTCGAAGCTATATTTGGTAAGGGTCAATTACCTTCTTCTGAAAAATGATGCAAAGTATATTGCAAATGCTAATTATCTTGTTTTTCCACTCGTAGGTCCACGAGCCGCCACCCTGCACAATGACTGCATTCTGAAGCTGAAAGCGATTTATACTTTAACATAGCAGTTATATACGGGTGGCATGATGACTATGAAGGCCGTGATGGGCAACAGGGAACCCATAAAATCCGTCAAGCACATGCTGGGTTGCCTATCAACATTGCCACCCTAGGTAGAAGAGTTAAAAAGGTCAGGCGCCCGTAAAGGAGCACTGACCACCCTAAGTCGATGTTTGGCCTATGCCCCCAAACTTAAGCCGGAGGAGGTAGCTGCTGGCTTTCCAGAGTTAAAAGATGATGCGTAAGATTTCACCAAGGAGGAATACCATCATTGTGTGAAAGAGCCTCGCTCCGCGGTGACTCAGCTAGCACTCAGCCTGGATTTAGGCAAATACCAGGCGGCTTATGACGAACACAACAAAAGGATGACTCCTCCTTCGTATGAAGTCATCTGCCTCACTCCACGATGCCGTAAGAATCCTTTTGACTTTGAAGTTCATCTCTCCGCCATGTTGACTGATGAAGACGAGTTCGTCGCCTTGACCAATTGCATTTGGAAACTAGGCGACTTACAGATCGAAGACGGCGAAAGCTCGAAGCAGGGTGACCAGGAGGCGGCTTGAACCAAATTGTCATGAAGCTTATCCTCGAAGAATATTTTGATCCTTTTCTGGCCGGGATATGATTCCCGGTATGGCCTGCTGAGCCATGTAATAGTCTTAGTATTCACGGAAATAGTATGATAACCGTACCTTGTGATTGTGTTTGGAAGTTGCGGCCTTCATTAATATGAATCGCCTTTCGCAAAGCTTTGCCACGTTTTTGAAAAGAAAGTTCTTTGCCCTGTTTATCACAGAAAAAACAATAAGCCGGCTCAGTGAGTCACGACGGGTTATAAAAATGTTTATGAAACCTTTGGGCGATGCCACAAAGATAGTCATAAAATTCGTCGGCTCGATGAGTTGCGACGAGATAGGACGAGTTTGCAAAACTCTACTGCTACCGCAAGAAGGCTTTTGCAACAGCCCAAGTTTTTTAGACCGGCTGATCAGGCGCGAGTCAGGCTTGAGTGAAGCAGGTTTAGTGAACCCATGGTTTGTCTATTTTCCATGTGCCGGCTCTTGCCAGTACCTTTCATGTTTTAACCAAGGCAAGTCCAGGGTCCAAAAGTGGATCGACTCGCCAAGAGTACATGGGACCATAGGGTGAGTTACCAAACACACAGTCCAGTATAACCATTGTAATGCGTTAATTTTTCGCTAGCCAAGAGGGTATTCAGGCTGAACTCAGTGAGTGGAAGCCCCCAAGTGACCTATGATTAGGGAAAATCCAGACATAGGATTGCAGAAGCGTATATGCTCTTACTACAAAACGACTTGGGAGCTAGTAGCCCCCAAGTAAGCCATCTTAATTCTCAAAACCATATAAGGAGCCTATGTTTGAACCCTGCAGCGTGGCAACTTTGGTCCTCTTTGGCGTATCAACATCCAGTTTTGAAATAAGCGCAACGTGGCGACTTATGCTCTTTGATGCTGATAGCGTCCATGCTTGGACGACTTATAGAACAATAAAGACTCATGCTTTCTAGAAGCTGAAACGGCAAAAGACCCCGAAGTTCATGGGCGCCGGCTTTATTGCTTTAGAAATAAAATAAGAGATTACAAATTCGAAATTGTAAACATAGGTAAGGAGCTAGTGGCTCTAAGTATAGTATGGCCGCAACTGGGCGATGTTCCATGGGCGGGTTGTCTCAACCTCTGTCGTTGGCCTATCGGGCAAAGATCCACCAAGTAATATGAACCGTTATGGAGATTCTTGCTGATGACAAAAGGTCCTTCCCATGGAGGGGATAACTTATGCATACCAGTATGATCTTGAATCAACCGGAGCACTAAGTCGCGCTCTTGAAAAGCTCGGTTCTTGACTCAGCAGTTGTGATAGCGTCGCAAGTCTTGTTGATAAATCGCCGATGATGACGCGGCCAAATCACGCTCCTCGTCCAAGGCGTCCAACAAATCTTGACGTGCTAACTCGTTGTCTTGTTCCACATAGGCGGCGACTCGTGGTGAATCGTGTATGATGTCACTTGGTAATGCTGCTTCTGCTCCGTAAACCAGAAAAAATGGAGTGAAACCAGTAGGTCGATTTGGGGTGGTTCTCATGCTCCATAAAACCGTAGGCAGTTCTTCAACCCAAAATCCCCGGGTGTGTTCCAGAGGTACCATAAGTCGGGGCTTGATTCCTCTCAATATTTCTTGATTCACCCTTTCTGCCTGTCCATTGGACTGAGGGTGTGCAACTACAGAAACGTCAAGCCAGATGTGCTCCTTTGCGCAAAACTCTTGCATGACACCCTTTGACAAGTTAGTACCATTATCGGTAATAATACTATGAGGATACCCGAAGCGGAAAATCAACTTCTTCAGGAACTTGATGGCCGTGTCTGCATCACAGCTACTAACCGGCTCTGCTTCAACCCACTAGGTAAACTTGTCAACTGCCACCAATAGGTGAGTCTTTTTATTGGACGACATTTTGAAGGGACCAACCATGTCCAGACCCCAGACCGCAAACGGCCATGTAATTGGGATCATCCGTAATTCCTGAGCCAGCACATGCATCTGACGTCCAAATTTTTGGCAGCCATCACAGCGGCGAACTATATCCTCAGCATCTGCATGAGCTGTCAACCAGTAAAACCCATGCCTAAAGGCTTTAGATACTAGAGAGCGTGACCTGGCGTGATGACCACAATCGCGTGCATGAATCTCGTTAAGAATCGCACACCCTTCCTCAGAAGAGATACACCTTTGAAAAACTCCGGAAGTGCTTCGCTTGTGTAACTCGCCTTTATGTATGACCATGGACTTGCATCGACGGATGATTTGGCGGGCCAACAACTCATCAGTAGGTAACTCGCCTCGTGCCAGATACGCCATGTAGGGGATTTCCCAATCCGGGGTAGCACGGAGAGCCGCTACAAGTTAAGACTCAGGATCCGGAACCACCAAGTCTTCCTCTGAAGGCAGCCTTACTGACGGGTTATGCAATACATCCAAAAAGACATTAGGGGGAACCGGATTACGCTGCGAACCGAGTCGAGAAAGAGCATCTGCCGTCTCATTGAGTCGACGATCAATGTGATCCATCTCATAACCATGGAAATGACCCGCCACGTCCGACACGGCTCGCCTCTAGGCCGCTATCAAGGGATCTTTGGAATCCCACGTGCCAGAAACTTGATGTGCTACTAGATCTGAGTCTCCCAAACATCTGACTCGGCTGAGGTTCATCTCTTTGGCAATTCGCAACCCATGGAGCAAAGCTTCACAATCCACCGCATTGTTGGTACATGGGAACATGAGTCGGAGGGCATAGAAAAACTTGTCACGCTAAGGGAAAGTAAACACCACGCCAACCCCCGAGCCTTCCTGCTTCCTGGACCCGTCAAAATGGATAGTCCAATACATGTGATCAGGTCTGTCTTCTGGAATCTGCAACTCGATCCAATCGTTGATGAAATCCACTAGTGCTTGAGACTTAATGGCTGTGCGAGGGGTATATCGCACATCGTGAGGTCCTAGCTCAATGGCCCACTGTGGGGACACCGACTTACTAGTCGAGAATCGCCGTGCTTAGTGATCCCAGAGATCAATGCTCACCGAACACTGATACTGAATAAAGAGTCTTACATCCGAGTACCGATTATTACAACACGTGACCGAAGGGTCAAGTTCACAAGACAGGGCCTAAGGCCAAATTACACGAGTACACTAATAGTGGAAAACAAAGGGGCTAAGCGGGTGCCCATGCCATCAAGCCTACACCGACAAGCATTCTGACTCGGAAGCGTCCTAGTTCGTAGGGGTGTCGCCGAAGACATACTCATCTCCAAACTCCGGTCGTTCCATGTCTGGTCAATAACATAACCAGTGGCAAGCCAATGAGTACTTTGAATGTACTCACAAACAGTCCATGATATGAACAATGAAAGTGAAGGATAACAATATCATGCATCTCTAGTATAACTCATCTGGGTGAATGATCATGAATATGCATCAAGTTAAAGAATTACTCTTGAAGAACAGGTTACAAATATCAACATATCTGTTGAGGGCTGAACCATCCGGGTTCACCCTATGTGCCAAATCACCGAACTTGGTCATATCATTGCTATCATAGCAACACTTTTCTTATCACCCACACACTCACGCACACTTGGTTTATGCGGAAATATCAGGACGTAGTTTAAGCAGGATTACCCAACTGTCCTTGACCGTGGACATGGCTATTCGAATAGTTTACACTCTCCAGAGGTAGTACGTTGGACCCACAAGATCCGGGAAAGTTCCGTGTCATCCACGACTCGTGGTATATCACATACCCGAGGTAAGTACCCGATCGATGTCTTTCCCCTGACGATACTAGACAAAGAGGTCCACTCGATTGGTACCCAGCCCACATGTTGTACGTCTTAGCACCAACTATGGACAGTACCAACCATGCAGGGACCAACGGTGTGACTGGAACTCATAAAAATGGCATAGTCGTCCGACCCGGCACGACCCCATCACGAGAGTGACCACACATCACTCCCGCCACTAGTAATGTGGCTCTTTGCTAGCACCGGCCAGAGTAATTAACATAGCCCCGTCCCATAAGGGGTAACGTGGTCGTACTGGTAAGGTTGGGATGGTCGACACATCATAAATCTAATCCCATTTCCAAAACCTTACTCACACAAATACCGGGTGCATCACTTCACAAAAAGTGACCACCTAACTCATCATCACCCTCGGGCATTAGTGGCACCCGACGGGGTTTTCATAAACTCTTGCTTTATGACAACATGATGCTCATGATAATACTACTGCTACTTTTACTTGTCAACATGGTATTAGCATGACCCTAAGGGTAGAGTCAAGCTCAATGCATGTGCTCCGGAGGAGCCTTCGGTAACATCATATCAAATGAGTACCGGCAGTTATGATCATATGCAACGGGAATACTTGCTATTATAAAATGCAAAGTAACGTATGCTCAGTCATGGTCAAAGGGCTGCTTGCCTTGGTCAGCTAAGTATCCGGGGTCTTCGAGGTCTTCCGCTCCGATTCCCTCGTCACACGGATTTTGTATCATCGATAAAACAATAAATAAGGAATAGCTCACACAGAAACAGTCCACAAAGTCATTTTAAAAATATTCCCTGTTACTGATAAATCTAAGATATCATTTTAAAAATACTTGCCTTAATTTTCCTTGAAGGAATATTTTTGAAAACAACCAAGCAGAAGCAAAACTATTCCATTTTAGCCGTTTTTAATATTGTAAAATAGAATAGTTGCTGAAAAAATTCATCTAAGCATATCATTAAATACTACACATTTTTAGAAAAATAACAGTGGAAGAATTATATTTTTACACTGGTTAAATGTTTTTTTAAAAATCTTAGAAATCCAGGTTTTAAAATAAAAAGAAAAACAGGCCAGCTCCTGGCCTAGCTCGGTCCAGAGCTGGGCTGGCCCATGGCCAGCCGACGGCCTGCCCACACGCTCGCGCCGTCATGTTTGAACCTGATGCGTGGGGCCCTGCGGTCAGTGGCCGAGGCCAGCGCGGGGGACGAGGCGGGGCCACCGACAGGTGGGGCACACCTGTCGGGGTCGTCTCCTACCTCCGGCCAGAGAGGAGGAGGAGGACGCCGACGAGGTTGCCGACGTGCTCAAGCTCCAATGAGCACGAGAATGGGCCCGCCTGACCGTCGCCTACCTGCTGGTGGTCGAAACAACGATGGGGAGGCAAGGGTTCGCTGGCGATGAGGAGGCCGTGGCGGAGGGGTTTTGGGAAGTGGTCGAGGGTTTGGCTAGAGACAAGGAAAAGCTCGGGCGAGTTGGGGGAAAGCCTCCTCGGGTCAAGGGGGTCAGTTTGGTGGGTCGAGGGGCGTAGGAGCCGTCATGTAGCCGGAGATCGACCGGAGCTCCGAGGCGGAGGGGCCTCGGTCGATCTCAAGCACCGGGGCTCTGCTGGTTTGCTGGGGTGGCTAGGGAGGTGCTAGTGGATGCCGCGAAGCTATCTCAGGGGTGCTGGAGCGAGGGGGAGGGTAATTTATAGACCCACGACGGTGAGCAGATTCGGGAGCGCCGGTGACTCACTGTGGCGCGCATGGGGGTGTAGATGGTTGTCGAGGTTAAAACCACGGTCTCAGGACGTGGTATTGGACTGCCCGAACCATCTGCAGTAGAGAGATGGAGAGAGAAGGCGATCATTCGTGGCTGCGCAAGCTTGGCCGATTCTGGAGCGCGCGGGCACGCGTCACGCGAGCTCTAGCGCGAGAGAGGAGGGCCCCTCAGGCTTGCCTGACGCAGAGGGGCTGTCGGGGAGGAGGTTGGACATCTCGGGGGAGGCTGGAACTGGCCGAGGGCATCGCCCCCACCTCGGTGACTCCCTGTAGCGCGCCTAGAGCGCAGTTTTGGCATGCCACGGCATGCTGGTGCGCTCTGAGGCACTTTGTACGTGTTTAGCATGTCCTGGCACTTGCTGGGGATGTGGCTAGCCGTTTGGTTTTAGTGTGAGCTTTGGCTGGTCAAAGGAGGCAAGAAATACTGGTGCTGTCAGTCATGAACTGAGGTCTAAATTGGGGTTTTTGTCCTTTCCACTTTGAACCAGTGAATGGCCAGTTGACTGGGGTTAGATACAGGTGCTGGCTACTTAATCTAAGAGTTTGAAGCAAAGGAGTTTGGTTTAGCTGTGGCTAAGGTGGCTTTTTCCTATCTGTCAGAAGGTGTTTGACAGTGGGCACAGGGGGTTGCACCCCACCACTGGTGTTGAGACTTAACGGGTTTGGTTCTGGTGGTAAACCATGGAGTTCCACCAAATTTGAGCTCCAAAGGACAAGTTTAGTTTTGTAAACTTGAAATCACTCCAATATGACTAGATCTGTTCCTTCCAAAGGGAGTGTGGGCAAACTAAGTCCCACAAATCCCATTTTTGGTGTAGAACCCTCATTTGAGGTATTAGGCACTCCTCCAAAGTTTTAGCCTCATTGGGAAAACTTTGCTATGTAGAGTTGCTTAACTTGACTCTGGACAGATAGGGTTTTTGGGTTATTTGGGGTCCTTATCCACCTTTGATCAAGGTGAAACTTTATGTGGGCACCAAACAAGGCTTAGAGACATCACTGTAATTTTCTAGGAATTTATTGAGAATATTTCCTTTGGAAATATTTTAAAATGCCAAAATAGACAGAAATAGCTTTTATAGTTTTAATCAATAAATATAATATAAAATGGGGTTTAAAATCCTATGTATGGAAAATATATGTCCTTCTGATCATCTCTAAATTTAATCAGATTTTTCCAAAGCAGAAAAGTATTTTTCCATGTTGGAATACCAATACTGACCTTAGAAATGGACATGTTATTTAATTAGGAAAATACTCACAAAAATAATTATTTTTGTGGTTTTGAAATATAAAGATAGGTAAAAATCATATTACCAAATATGAGTAGTAGCACTGCTTGCTATCAAGGACATGCAGTGCAACTCAAGGTGGTTTTACTTTGGTTATCAAAGGTTTTTGGAAATCAGTATAATACCAAAGGAATTTAGGGTTTCAAAACCTCACATGATCAAGCATACAAGCATACAATGTTAATCATGGCACTCACAACATTAGTTTTGAAAAGTTTTAACAAGCTTATAATTTTACAATAAGGATAAATGATAGCAAAAACAGGGTGTGACAGACCTATCCCCCTTACAAGAATCTCGTCCCCGAGATTCCTAAGCTAGGTGCTAAAAAGGTGTGGAAACTCAGATCGGAGATAGTCTTCACGCTCCCATGTAGCTTCAGCTTCAGTGTGGTTGCCCCATTGAACCTTGAAACACTTGATAGTGCGTCTTCGAGTGCATCGCTCTGTGTCATCCAGAATGCGGATTGGCCTCTCGCGGTAGGTGAGATCCGACTGAAGGTCAATGGCCCGGTGATCAATGTCCTTATAAGGATCGGAACGACTTGGCGTCTGGAGACACTTCCGAAGCTGTGACACGTGGAAAATGTTGTGCACACCCAAAAGTTCCGGAGGTAATTCTAGCTGATAAGCGACCTCTCCACGCCTTGCCGTGATCTTGAATGGCCCAATGAACCTTGGAGCGAGTTTCCCCTTAACGTGGAAACGCTTGGTTCCCTTGAGAGGTGTGACATGGAGGTACAACAGATCTCCACGAATGAACTCCACATTCCTGCGGCGAGAGTCCGCATAACTCTTTTGTCGCGACTTGGCTGCCTTCAGATTTTCTTGGACTATTTGCACCTTCTCTTCCGTCCGGTGCAAAACTTCTGGTCAAAAAATCAGCCCATCTCCAGTTTCTGACCAGTTGAGCGGGGTGCGGCATTTCCGTCCGTACAACACTTCGAACGGGGCCATCTGGAGACTAGACTGGTAGCTGTTGTTGTATGAGAACTCAGCAAATGGTAGACAGTCTTCCCATTTGGCTCCATGCGCTAGGACACATGCGCGGAGCATATCTTCGAGTATCTGATTCACCCTTTCCGTCTGTCCTCCCGTCTACGGGTGGAAGGCGGTGCTTAAAGAGAGCTTGGTACCGAGGGCTTCCTGAAGTTTCCTCCAAAACCTTGAGGTGAACTACGTGCCTCGATCAGATACAATCTCATTCGGAACTCCATGAAGGCCTACTATGCGCTCGATATAGAGACTAGCCAACTTGTTCCCGTCATAAGTGGTGTTGACAGGGATGAAATGGGCCACCTTTGTCAAATGGTCGACAATAACCCATATCGAATTATGGCCCTTGCTAGACCTTGGTAGATCGGTAATGAAATCCATCCCTACCTTGTCCCACTTCCATTCCGGCACCTGGAGAGGTTGTAGCAGTCTTGCGGGTCGCTGATGCTCAGCCTTAACTTGTTGACACACCATGCACTTGGCCACATATGACACGATTTTCCTCTTCATGTCGTGCCACCAGAATCTTTCTCGGAGATCTTGATACATGTTGGTACCACCTGGGTGGATGGAGTAGGGTGTATCATGAGCTTCCCGTAGGATGAGTTCCTTGAGTTCAGCCTCGTTGGGTAAGCATAAACATTTCCCAAACCACACCACTCCTTGATCATCCTCCAAGAATCCTGGGGCCTTGCCTTCTGGAATCTTCTTCTTGATACCTTCGATGCTCTTGTGACCCTTCTGGGCCTCCTTGATGTTGTCTTCCAGTGTTGATTTGACTTTGAGATTATCCAGGAATCTTGGTTCCACCAGTTCCAATCCGAAGTTCTCCAATTCTTCGTATAAGGCGGGCCGCCTTTCCTTAAGCATGACGTTTAAGGTGCTGGTCTTCCGGCTCAAGGCATCGGCCACCACATTTGCCTTACCAGGGTGATATTGAATGCTGAGGTCGTAGTCTTTGATCAACTCCAACCATCTCCGTTGCCTCATATTCAATTCCCTTTGGGTGAAGATATACTTCAGACTCTTGTGGTCGGTGTATATTTCACATCGCTTCCACACTAGGTAATGCCGCCATGTCTTCAGGGCATGCACTACTGCTGCCAACTCGAGATCATGGGTGGCATAATTATCCTCACGCGGGCGCAGTTGCCGCGACAAGTATGCCACGACCCTGCCATCCTACATTAGAACCCCACCTAGCCCTGTCCTGGAGGCATCACAATATATCACGAACTCCTTGCTGATATCTAGAGTGGCCAATACCGGGGCGGTGGTTAGCCTCTTCTTCAACTCTTGGAAGCTTGCCTCACATTCCGGCGTCCATTCGAACTTATTGCCTTTCTTCAAGAGCTGAGTCATAGGTCGCGCGATGCGGGAGAATCCTTCTACGAACTTGCGGTCGTATCCTGCGAGTCCAAGGAAGCTCCTGACTTCCTTCAGGTTGATTGGCGATTCCCAGTTGGTTACCGTGGTAATCTTAGAGGGATCAAGTTCCAATCCACTTGCCGTCATGGTATGACCTAGGAATCCAACTTCGTTCAGCCAAAACTGGCATTTGCTGAACTTGGCATATAGTTGATGCTCTCGAAGCTTTTCCAATACTAACCTCAAGTGTTGCTCATGCTCTTCTTCATACTTGGAAAAGATTAATATGTCGTCAATGAATACGACGACAAACTTGTCCAAATATTCCATGAAGACCTTATTCATGAAGTACATGAAGTAAGCTGGGGCATTAGTCAATCCGAAGGACATGACAGTGTATTCGTACAAATCGTACCAGGTCACAAATGCCGTCTTTCGAATGTCTTCAGGTCGAATATTTAGTTGGTAATATCCAGATCAGAGGTCGATCTTGGAGAATACCTTTGCTCCATTAAGCTGGTCGAACAAGTCTTCAATCTTGGGGAGTGGATACTTGTTCTTGATCGTGACCTCATTGAGTGAACGGTAATCAACACAAAGTCGGATTGTCCCATCCTTCTTGGACACGAAGAGAACAGGCGATCCCCAAGGTGACGCACTTGGACGAATAAACCCTTTCCTGAGTTGCTCATCCAGTTGCTTCTTCAACTCCACTAGCTCTTCGGATCCCATCCTGTAAGGCTTCTTATAGATAGGCCTTGATCCGGGCATGAGTTCGATGATGAACTCGATGTCTCGGTCAGGAGGCATCCCTGGTAGCTCATCAGGAAAGACATCCGGGTACTCAAAGACTATTGGCACTCAGTCAAGTCCTTCCTCTGATAGGCTGTTAACTCGTGGCACTCGAGTGGGTATTGGCTCAGAGACATACTTGACTTTGACCCCTTGGTCACTTGTCATGGTAATGGCCCTGTTAGCACAGTCCAAGATACTCTGATGCTTGGCCAACCAGTCCATACCGAGGATTACTTCTAGGTCTTGCGACTTAAGCACAATGAGATCTGCTGAGAAGCTCGTCCCATTGATAACTATCCCAACCTTTCTACACCTTAGGTTGGTTCTCAAAACTGCTCCTGGGGTTTGAGTTGCCATATGCCCACGAAGCAAGGTAGGTTCTAGTCTACACTTTTCCGCAAACTTTTGCGTAACAAAGGAATGCGAAGCACCACAATCAAATAGTACTATTGCTGGGGTAGAGTTGACGAGGAACGTACCGAGAATGCAGTCCGGGGTCTTCCTGTGCCTCCTGTGCGGAAATATGATTAATCCGCCCCTTGCCGTGATACTGCTGATTGCGGGGAGCCTGGTTCCTGCCTGGTGCTCCTTGGCCTGGATTTGGCGCATTGGGGCGCGGAACATCGGGTTTCTTATTGGGGCACTGCCTGGATAGTGCCCTGGTTGTCCACACCCGAAACAGGTAACTTGCGCTGGAAGGTTGGTCTTGCTCCCACCGTTGTTTGGCGGAGTGCTTGCTGGCTTGACGCTGACTTGCTGAGGTTGGTAATTCTGGCGAAATATTGGATGCTTGTACTGCTGCTGCTGATAGTTGGGTCTTGCTGGGGCTGACTGCCATGGTCGTGGTTTCGAGTTGATCGGTCCTCCACTACTTATTAGCTTGCGCTTACGGATGTCGTCCATTGCACGACGCTTGTCTTCCAACATAAGAGCCTTATTAACCAGGTCACTGAAGGTCCGACATTCACAAACAACCAGTTGATACTGGAGTGACTGCTGTAGTCCTTCCATAATGCGCTCCACTTTGGCAGCCTCAGTGCTGACATCTTCAGGTGCATACCTTGATAGAAGGTTGAACTTCTGCAAATACTCCTTGATTGATCCACTGCCTTGCCTTAAGGCTCGGAATTCCCGCTTCTTAATGGTCATCATCCCCGGAGGAATGTGAGCGGCGCGGAATCCATCCTTGAACACGGCCCAAGTGATGACTTGCCCGACTCGTATGATCTAAAATCCATCCCACCAGGCTCTGGCTGTGCCTCCGACACAGTGGGTTGCATATAGAACTTTCTCGTTGTCGTCAGTGCACTTACCAGCGCAAGAAGGTCTTCGATAGTGCGGATCTAGTCATCGACATCCAAGGACTCAGCCGTCTCCATGAATATGGGCGGCGTAGTCCGCATAAACTCAGAGAGAGTTGAGCGACCGTTGCCATTCCCGTTCTCCGGCGGGTGGTTCACCAAAGTTTGAGCCAGCTAGCGGATAGTGACATTGTTGGCTTGATGCTCCTCCCGAAGAGCTTGAAGGAACTGAGCCATGGTCAAGCTTTCAGGGGGAAGCGGCGGCGGAGGAACATCGTTTTGCTGCACATGGTGATCTCCAGCTTGAGCTTCCCCTCCGGTTCCCTGCTGCTGTCCTAAAGAGGCAGAGCCAGGGTTGCCGAAAGTGCTGTTGCGAGTTGCATTCACTATCCTGTCAGGGGAGTAGACAGGTCAAATCCTGCTGAACCGGTTGCACTCGAAAGGGATGACGTTCTAGTAAAGAGGGGGTCTGGTGTGTGCTAGTGTGCAAGGTTTTATGACAAAGGTTTCTGAAAAGAACTACTGCATTAATTTAAAGCAAGCGATGCAGTCGCTCACAAGCTTCTCAAGGAAGAATGCGACTTGCATCCAACAGGTTCACACAACATCCGGGTCATAAAATCCTGATATAAGAACTCCTACGTTCGGTACATCCTACGCTGCTAAGCGATCGACTGCGCGGTCTCATAAGCCGGCTCTATGGGATCTTCATCTTCATCTTCATCTCTGTCTTCATCTTCATTAGTGCTTCCCTTCCTCGAAGGAGTAGGGGAAGGTAGTATACCATCTCGACGTCTCTTGGTTAGTGAGGTAGCGAAAAGCTTGGTGTACTCTTCTGCTGTTAAACGTCGACTCTGAAGAGGAACATCCTGAAGCGGAGGTATTCATCCTCGGAAAGCAAAGCCAGGTGATATCACATGTGCTCCTTCTTTCTTCACCTTGCTGGTCTTCATCTTCTCCATACGAAGTAGGTCCTTAACTTGGTGCAGCTCTTGGCGAATCCTAGTTGACTCCTTGATCAAAAGATCCGTCAAGGTGTCTGAGGAGAGGCTGAAGTAGATCTGAAACCTTAATGGCACCCCGTCCTCAGATGAGGGGTTGAGTGTCCAGCTTCCGTCTATCTTATCCTTAACAAAAGATAGGTGACGAGTAGCGGGTTCGTCCGCCATCTCAGGAAGGATGTCGCGGAGTCGCACGAGTGCCTCTCGTGCTGTAGTCTCGATGGCCAACATTAGATCCTCCATTTGTGGCCCTTCAAAGAACCAGCGAATTGGGGAGTCATTAGCCTTCACTATCACGTCCACGTGATACTCCTTGGTGTCGGCGTTTACCCAGTGTTCGTGATAGAGAAAGACGGGCGTGCGACACACTTGACACTTCTCGAGGCTATCACTCAAAAGCAGAGTAAAGCCTGTTTCCAGAAGCGTCTCGGGTACGGCGGCCATCTACAAGGTGTAGAGGAGAGGGTTAGAAATGTATAGTTGGTGAAGTTCTCGGGTCAATCTATGTGCACTAATTGTTCGGCTATCGCCCATGCTACCTAAGGCTTCCTATAGTCAGGATGGCTCTGATACCAGCTCTGTGGGGACCCCGACTTACTAGTCGAGAATTGCCGTGCTCAGTGATCCCAGAGATCAATGCTCACCGAACACAGATACTGAATAAAGAGTCTTACATTCGAGTACCGATTATTACAACACGTGACCGAAGGGTCAAGTTCACAAGACAGGGTCTAAGCCCAAATCACACGAGTACACTAATAGCGGAAAACAAACGGGCTAAGCGGGTGCCCATGCCATCAAGCCTACACCGACAGGCATTCTGACTCGGAAGCGTCCTAGTTCGCAGGGGTGTCGCCGAAGACATACTCATCTCCAAACTCCGGTCCTTCCATGTCTCGTCAATAACATAACCAGTGGCAAGCCAATGAATACTTTGAATGTACTCGCAAACAGCCCATGATATGAACAAGGAAAGTGAAGGATAACAATATCATGCATCTCTAGTATAACTCATCTGGGTGGAATGATCATGAATATGCATCAAGTTAAAGAATTACTCTTGAAGAACAGGTTATAGATATCAACATATCTGTTGAGGGCTAAACCATGCGGGTTCACCCTATGTGCCAAGTCACCGAACTTGGTCATATCATTGCTATCATAGCAACACTTTTCTTATCACCCCACACACTCACGCACACTTGGTTTATGCGGAAATACCAGGACGTGGTTTAAGCACGATTACTCAACTGTCCTTGACCATGGACATGGCTATTCAAATAGTTTACACTCTGCAGAGGTAGTACGCTGGACCCACGAGATCCGAGAAACTTCTGTGTCATCCACGACTCGTAGTATATCACATACCCGAGGTAAGTACCCGATCAATGTCTTTCCCCTCACGATACTAGACAAAGAGGTCCACTCGATTGGCACCCAGCGCACATGTTGTACGTCTTACGGGCACCAACTCTGGACAGTACCAACCATGCGGGGACCAACGGTGTGACTGGAACTCATAAAAATGGCATAGTCGTCCTACCAGGCACGACCCTATCACGAGAGTGACCACACATTACTCCCGCCACTAGTAATGTGGCACTTTGCTAGCACCGACCAGAGTAATTAACATAGCCCCGTCCCATAAGGGGTAACATGGTCGTACTAGTATGGTTGGGACGGTCGACACATCATAAATCTAATCCCATTTCCAAAACCTTACTCACACAAATACCGGGTTTATCACTTCACCAAAAGTGACCACCTAACTCATCATCACCCTCGGGCATTAGTGGCACCCGACGGGTTTTTTTATAAACTCTTGCTTTATGACAAAATCATGCTCATGATAATACTACTGCTACTTTTACTTGTCAACATAGTATTAGCATGACCCTAAGGGTGGAGTCAAGCTCAATGCATGTGCTCCGGAGGAGCCTTCGGTAACATCATATCAAATGAATACCGACACTTATGATCATATGCAACGGGAATACTTGCTATTATAACAAACATGCAAAGTAACATATGCTCAGTCATGGTCAAAGGGCTGCTTGCCTTGGTCAGCTAAGTATCCGGGGTCTTCGAGGTCTTCCGGTCCTATTCCCTCGTGACACGGATTTTCTACCATCTATAAAACAATATATAAGGAATAGCTCACACAGAAACAATCCACAAAGTCATTTTAAAAATGTTTCCTATTACTGATAAATCTAAGGTATCATTTAAAAAATACTTGCCTTAATTTTCCTTGAAGGAATATTTTTGAAAACAACCAAGCAGAAGCAAAACTATTCCATTTTAGCCCTTTTTAATATTGTAAAATAGAATAGTTGTTGGAAACATTCATCTAAGCGTATCATTAAATACTACACATTTTCAGAAAAATAACAGTGGAAGAAATATATTTTTTACACTGGTTAAATGTTTTGTAGAAATCTTAGAAATTCAGGTTTTAAAATAAAAAGAAAAACAGGTTAGCTCCTGGCCTGGCTCGGCCGAGAGCTGGGCTGGCCCATGGCCAGCCGACGCCCTGCCTAGGCGCGCGCCCCGTCAAGTTTGAACCTGACGTGCGGGGCCCTGCGGTCAGTGGCCGAGGCCAGCATAGGGGAGGAGGCTGGGCCACCGACAGGTGGGGCACACCTGTCGGGGTCGTCTCCTACCTCCGACCAGAGAGGAGGAGGGGGACGCCGACGAGGTTGCCGACGTGCTCAAGCTCCAATGAACACGGGAATGGGTCCGCCTGACCGTCGCCTACCTGCTGGTGGTCGAAACAACGACGGGGAGGCAGGGGTTCACCGACAACGAAGAGGCCGTGACGGAGGGGTTTCGAGAAGTGGTCGAGGGGGTGGCTAGAGACACAGAAAAGCTCGGGCGAGTTGGGGAAAAGCTTCCTCGGGTCAAGGGGGTCAGTTTGGTGGGTCCAGGGGCGTAGGAGCCGTCGGGTAGCCGGAGATCGACCGGAGCTCCGAGGAGGAGGGGCCTCGGTCGATCTCGAGCATTGGGGCTCTGCTGGTTTGCTGGGGTGGCTAGGGAGGTGCTAGTGGATGCGGCGAAGCTATCTGAGGGGTGCTGGAGCGAGGGGGAGGGCTATTTATAGGCCCGCGACGGTGAGCAGATTCGGGAGCGCCAGTGACTCACCGTGGCGCGCATGGGGGTGTAGAGAGTGGTCGGTGTTGAAACCACATTTTCAGGACGTGGTATTGGACTGCTCGAACCATCTGCAGCAGATAGAGGGAGAGAGAAGGCGAGCATTCGTGGCTGCGCAAGCTTGGCCGATTCTGGAGCGCGCGGGCATGCGCCGCGCGAGCTCTAGCGCGAGAGAGGAGGGGCCGTGCGGCTTGCCCGACGCAAAGGGGTTGTCGGGGAGGAGGTTGGACATCTCGGGGGAGGCTGGAACTGGCCGAGGGCGTCACCCCCACCTCGGTGACTCCCTGTAGCGCGCCCAGAGCGCAGTTTTGGCATGCCACGGCATGCTGGTGTGCTCTGTGGCACTTTGGACGTGTCTACCATGTCCTGGCACTTGCTGGGGGTGTGGCTAGCCGTTTTGTTTTCGTGAGAGCTTCGGCTGGTCAAAGGAGGCAAGAAATACTGGTGCTGTCAGTCATGAACTGAGGTCTAAATTGGGGTTTTTGGCCTTTCCACTTTGAACCAGTGAAGGGCCAGTTGACTGGGGTTAGATACAGGTGCTGGCTACTTAATCTAAGAGTATGAAGCAAAGGAGTTTGGTTTAGCTGTGGCTAAGGTTGCTTTTTCCTATCTGTCAGAAGGTGTTCGACAGTGGGCACAAGGGGTTGCACCTCACCACTGGTGCTTAGACTTAACATGTTTGGTTCTGGTGGTAAACGATGGATTTCCACCAAATTTGAGCTCCAAAGGACAAGTTTAGCTTTGTAAACTTGAAATTACTCCAATATGACCAGATCCGTTCCTTCCAAAGGGAGTGTGGGCAAACTAAGTCCCACAAATCCCTTTTTTGGTGTAGAACCCTCATTTGAGGTATTAGGCACTCCTGCAAAGTTTTAGCCTCATTGGACAAACTTTGCTATGTAGAGTTGCTCTAACTTGATTGTGGACAGATAGGGTTTTTGGGTTATTTGGGGTCCTTATCCACCTTTGATCAAGGTGAAACTTTCTGTGGACACCAAACAAGGCTTAGGGACATCACTAGAACTTTCTAGGAATTTATTGAGAATATTTCCTTTGGAAATATTTCAAAATGGCAAAACAGACAGAAATAGATTTTATAGTCTTAATCAATAAATATAATATCAAATTTGGTTTAAAATCCTATGTATGGAAAATATATGTCCTTCTGATCATCTCTAAATTTAATCAGATTTTTCCGAAGGAGAAAAGTTATTTCCATGTTGGAATACCAATTCTGACCTTAGAAATGGACAGGTTATTTAATTAGGAAAATACTTACAAAAATAATTATTTTTGTGGTTTTGAAATATAAAGATAGGTAAAAATCAGATTACCAAATATGAGTAGTAGCACTGCTTGCTATCAAGGACATGCAGTGCAACTCAAGGTGGTTTTACTTTGGTTATCAAAGGTTTTTGGAAATTAGTATAATATCAAAGGAATTTAGGGTTTCAAAACCTCACATGATGAAGCATACAAGCATACAATGTCAATCATGGCACTCACAACATTAGTTTTGAAAAAGTTTTAACAAGCTCAGAATTTTACAATAAGGATAAATGATAGCAAAAAGAGGGTGTGACACCCACTTAGCAATCCGTCGAGTCGCAATTCTGTATGATATCACCGAGGGGGGCAGAACTAACCATCATGATAGGATGCTCTTGAAAGTAGTGTTTCAACTTCCGACTTGCCATAAACTCCCCGAAGACCAGCTCCTGCCAATGTGGATAGCGCTGTTTGGAGAGGGTTATGACTTCACTGATAAAATAGACTGGTCGTTGAACCGGGTATTCCTTCCCTTCTTCTTTGCACTCGACGACCACTGCCATGCTTACCGCTTTAGAATTGCCCGCGATGTATAGGAGCATAGGCTCTTTGTCAGTTGGAGCAGCCAATACGGGCGCTTAGCTAGCTGTTGCTTCAAGGCTTCGAAAGCTTCATTGGCTTCATCCGTCTAAACAAAGCGATCAGTTTTCTTGAGCAGCTCATAAAGAGGGATGGCCTTCTCCCCAAGGCGACATATGAACCGACTTAGAGCCGCCATGCGACCCACCATGCGTTGAACTTGATCGATATTGGTCGGCTTGCGTAGCGAATTGATCGCTTCAATTTTATCCGGGTTAGCTTCGATGCCTCGTTCTGACACTAGGAAACCCAATAACTTTCCTGCGGGAACACCAAAAACACACTTGGTAGGGTTAAGTCTCATCTGGTACATGCGTAAATTGTCAAAAGTCTCCCTGAGGTCCTCCAAAAGTGATTCTTTCTTCGGGGATCTGACCACGATATCGTCGACGTAGGCGCAGACATTGCGCCCGATCTGGCTGTGCACGCAATTCTGGATGCAACATTGATAAGTCACCCTCGCGCTCTTAAGCCCGAACGGCATGTACACGTAACAAAAGGCTCCAAAGGGGGTTATGAATGACATTTTCTCTTGATCCGCCACCGCCATCTTCATCTGGTGGTATCCTGAGTAAGCATCCAGAAAACACAATCACTCGCAACCCGCCATAGAGTTAATGATTTGATCAATGGGAGGGAGGGCGAAAGGGTCCTTTGGGCAGGCCCTATTGAGGTCGGTGTAGTTGATGCACATGCAGAAAGTGCCATTCTTCTTGTGCACCAAGAGCGGGTTAGCCAACCATTTAGGATGGAAAACCTCAATGATGAACCCAGCGGCCAAAACCCATGCGACTTCCTCCCCAATTGCCTTACGTCGTTCCTCATTAAACCGGCGAAGATACTACCGAACCGGCTTTATTTTAGGGTCAATATTAATATGGTGCTCTGCGAATTCTCTCGGTACCCCTGGCATGTCTGAAGGCTTCCATGCGAAGATGTCCCGATTCTCAAGGATGAATTCGATGAGTGCGCTTTCCTATTTGGGATCCAGACCCGTCCCAATGGTGAACTGCTTGGTTGAGTCGCCAGGTGTGAAATCTATCACCTTCGTGTCATCCGTTGGCTTAAACTTGAGGGGCGGGTCTGAGTCGATTGTGGGTCTCTTGAGTGGTGTCATATCTGCCGGGTCAACATTGGCTTGGTGAAACTTGAGCTCCTCGGCCACGCAAGCCGACTCGGCATAAGCCGCGTCTCCTTCCTCGCATTCTTGAGCTATCTTCCTATCCCCGTTGATCGTGATAGTCCCCTTAGGGCCAGGCGTTTTGAGCTTGAGGTAAACATAACACGGGCGGGCCATGAACTGAGCGTAATCCGGCCTTCCAAACAGCGCGTGGTAAGGGCTCTTGATCTTGACCACCTCAAACATGAGGGATTCGCTCCTGTAATTGGACTCCGTGCCAAAAGCTACGTTAAGTTTGATTCGCCCAACAGGGTATGCCGACTTACCCGGAACAATGCCGTGAAAGACCGTGGAAGATGACATCAAGTCGCTTTTTGAGAAATTCATCCGCCGAAAGGTATTGAAATATAAGATATTAATGCTGCTGGCGCCATCCATGAGGACTATGGAAAGGGTGTAACCCCCGACTTGGGGAGCCACGACCAAAGCCAAGTCGCCGGGATTATCAACCCCGGGTGGGTGATCCTCCCTACTCCAAATAATGGGTTGTTCAGACCAATTGAGGTACCTAGGGAGCGCTGGCTCAACCACGCTAAAAGCTCTGTGCTTCACCTTTCGGTCCGGTTTGCAAGTACTGGTGGTGAACACGTGATATTGCCCGCTCTTCAACTGCTTAGGATTATTCTGAAAGCCGCCATTGTCATCCTGCTGCTAGGGATCACCTTGCAGGGGCGGTTGCTGAAACACGCCCTGCGTGTTGTAAGGCTGATTGTTGTGAACCTGGTACTGCCCGACATTAGACCGTGACCCGCCCTGCGGGCCCGGGTTGGGAAACCCATCGATTGGGCTTCGGTGTGATCCGGGCGTGCCGAATTTTTCCTGATGTCCACCTTGGTTACCTCCTTGACCTTTTTTGGGCGCCTCAACTCGGAACTCCTGCATTACATAGCAATCCTCCCAAGAGTGGGTAGACGGACCTTCGGCAGTGGCGTGTTGTGGGCAAGGGCCTCTGAGCATCTCGTGATAGTTGCGTGGTTTCTTCCCGCTGAAGCCCCTTTTCTTCTGGCGTTGGTTCCCGTTGCCAGCGTTAGTGTTAGCGACGAAGTCCGTGACGCCTTCCTGCTGCCTCCTTTTACTTTGTCCCGCGTGGTTGTGGTTGCTCCAACCTTGAAACTGGGAGTGGCCTTTTGATGACTTGCCTCTCCTGGCGGTGCTAACTTTCTCGTCATCTTCCCCGGGATCTTTAGTGTCATCTGACTCGGTGTACCTGGTCAGGGTGTCCATCAAATTCGCCCATGTGTTGCACCTTACGTTTGAGTCGCCCGAGCTTCAGCACCGAAGGCTCGTAATGACAATTTTTCTCTGGAATTAGCACGGCCTGAGCCGCCGAGATGCCATCTGATGAATGGAAGACTTCTGCAACTCGCCGCATCCAATGATGGGCCGACTCTTCCGGGCATTGGACGTAGTGCTGTAGGTCAACGATGGTCATCGGGCGCTTACAGGTTCCTCGGAAATTCTTGACGAAGCATTCCTTCAACTCGGCCCAGGTGTTGATGGAATTGGGCGGCAGGTTTTTCAGCCACGTGTGTGCCGTTCCTTCGAGCATCATGGTGACATACTTTGCACATACCGCCTCGTTGACGTCGAGCATATCCATTGCAAGCTCGTAACTTTTGATCTACAACCCCGGCTCGAGGTCTGGTTTGTAGTTGGGTACCTTCCGCGGTCCTTTGAAATCTTTCGGCATACGCTCGTTGCGAAGGGCGGGCGTTAGACAGGGCACCCCGACGTGCCTGCCGCGTGTCTCGGTCAACGTGGGAGGAGGCAGGGTGTAAGATGGATACCCTTGACCCGCCGCAGCTGTCGTTTCTATCAAGCGGTCGGCTCGCGCCGCATCCACTAGATCTTGAGCCCGTGTATCGGGCATCCCGATCGGATTGGTCTACGGCAAGCGTCGTTGCTTGCTGGTCACCATAGGCAGGTCATCATGGCGACTCCTGGTGTGACTCGCCTGGGGCGTGGAGTGTAGCCGCTCGCGGCTATGTGAATATTGCGCATGTTGTACCACCGCTGTTTTCAGCATCTCGATGGCGTTTCTTGCCTCCACCTTAGTCGAGGAGTTTCCGTGAATCGAGAGAGATTCCAGGTGGCGGGTTGCCACCGGCACGTTATCCACGGTGTTTGAGAAGTGACCCCGTTGTGTTTGGAAATGGGACGCACGAGCCTCTGTTGGTTGAGGCGGCCTGCCAAGGCCGATCGGGTTCCATCCGAGGGGTATGCGGGTTGTCGAAGAGGCGAGTTGGGTTTAGATCAGCCGGAAGGCGGCCGCGATGTCTCCTCTCGTGGATCGCATCGGAGGCACACCACTGTCGCTCAAGCCGCCAACCTTCAGTATTCAAATGCTCTATCTCCGCAGTGATCTGGGCCTGCTGTGTTGCCATCCTGGTGGCTTCCGCTTCTACGTCCCGCTGAATCTTGGCCATCTCCTCCCTTAGTTTCACCAGTTCGGCATTGACCGTTTCCTGGTTCTCTGCCGTCACAGCGATCGCCATGAGTTTGGGTGTCTCTGCTACCAGGTGTGCCATGGCTTGAGCCGGAGTCTTCCCTGATCCGCCAGCTTCATTGTTGCCCGCCGGGTTTGGTTGATGCGGCGCTGGCCCCGCCATGTAGATGGCAACTTTTCGATGCGGTCCCGCAAAGTCCTCAAAGGTTACCGCCTGAGGTAACCCTCCGAGCTGTCCCTCGTGGAGAGGGTAGATTGAATCTGTGTCGCCCATGGATGACTCGTCGTCCGAGTTGACGGGGGTGATCTCCTGGATTACCGGTCCATCCGGTAGGTCGGTTCCCTACGTAAAACCAACGAAAACGCGGCGTCCCCTGACCTGATGTTTAGTGGGGTGGGCGTACCGGGCCGGCTCGACGATGTCGGTGAAGGTGTTCGGCTCAGGTACGGGTTCCCCAATCTTGCCGATGAAAACGGGGATCTTGCCGAAGGGGGCCCTGTATTCAGATTCGATTGAATCAGCCTCAGGTCCCCACTGTGAGTTGTCGATGTAGTATTTTCCACGGCGCCTCTTCGTCATGATGCCGACCGCATAGCTTCCTGACCCTGGAATGGCTCCCTTTGAGAACTCAACTCCACCTTGCGCAGGCCCCATGGTGGGCGCCAACTGTCGTGGTTTTGTCACGACAGATGTCCTCGTGAAAGGACTTAGTGAAAGAGCCATCACACCTTGGTGGCGACTCAAAGGGGGTGAGCGGAAACGAGACTCGGATTTACCCACGTTCGGCCCCTCGTGTGGAGGTAAAAGCCTACGTCGTGCTTTGTGTATATTGATGGTGGATTCGACTACAAGGAGGGCGTAACTCGCCTGACCTAGCTCTCGATGATTTCTAACTTCATCTATCTGCCCAGAGGCTCACCTTTATATACAGGTCGAGGCCCTAGGGTTTAAAAGTCCTGGCCATGTTACAAATCGTGGCCTTCCATATCTCTAAGTCGCCGTGTTTGCCAAGCCAAAGAGACTCCTCGGTGACTTATCCTCTTCATTAATCCTGAACCACCATCCGGCTCATGGACCCTGACAACCTTCTGGCAAATATGTCTTAACACGCCCCATGCCTGGGCCAAGACTTATATTGACCATGTATGTATGAGTCGTCGCTTTCCTGACCCGGCCCAATAGGGCAGGTCATACCGCAGGTAATATCGCCAACAACCACTTATATTTACATATAATCTATGAACCAACACAGTCATGTCATGAATGAAGTTATGCCTCTATCTTGTCTTTCATTCCCGAAGACTTATCCATTTCTCACTATCCAAATGTTCCAAGCTGTACTGAACACCACTTAGCGAAGAATGGCTTTCCAAATTCCTGTCTTGCATTCACAACCATCTCATATGTAGACATTCCTTCATGGGGTGCCTAGTTGATTTGCAAATAATTCCAAATCGTTTGACTAAAATTACAAGAGAATAATAAATGTGCAACAACCTGATGGATCAAATGGAGGCACAATACACATGTATCATCATCAACATGCCAATGGCTTCTCTTTACCATATCCCTAGTGTTTAAATGATCCATCAACAAGAGACACCCAACCATTTTGATCTTTAGAGTGCGAGGACACTTCTACATCCATTGAAATATTGGATCCACCACTATGCTATCATGCACATAGGTATAAAAGGATTTAGGCCTGTAAACCCGTTTGTTGAATAGCGAGAACCATTCATCATGATCATCAGATAACTGATAAGCTTGTATAATTTGCACCATATTAGTAAGCTCATCATAAGCTTATGATGACAGTAGCAAATGGAAACCGGATAGAATTGATGAAGATAACACTTTAGGAACTCACATTTGCCTATGAGTAGCATACGAAAGTAACCATGGAAAACTTTGTCTTCGTGAATTATCATGTGACCCACTTAACCAATTATCAGTACAAAACATGGTTGCAACTTCGTGTACTTTGTTTGTGTCCAATGACAAAATTAAGACCGCTTTCAGAACCCAAAACTTACCAATACTTCATATATATTTACAATATCCAGATTGCTTTATCACATTCTTTCTTGTTCTTCGATTGCTTGCAGGAATAGACCTTCATGGTCAAGATGCTCGTGCTTCCGACATCGTCAGTAACCTGAGGAGATTCTTTTAGCGATTGTTAAGGCGCAATGTCGTGGGTGTTTGTAATTGGATCATAAAAGTCGTCTCCAACAAATCAATAGTTATCATCTCATCGAAAGATCGGGACCCTCGCCCCTATAACCCGACATGGGAAGACTCCCATGGTGGCTCACCCCACATACATATCATTCCGCTACCTCCAGCAGGAGCCTGACGAGCCACTTCAGTAGTACATCTGATGATTCTGCCAAGTACAAAGCAAGATCCGTGTACTGCGTGCTTCCTCCGTCATCACCGCCTTCTACACAAACATCCACAATGCTCGGGTGTGTGCGGTGATGGTAGCCCGTGTTGGAAATTTTCCTTAGATGTAATAATATTGTATTATTATATTTCCATATTCATAATTAAGAGTTTATATTCTATGCTATAACTTCTATGAGCATGGAATATGTGATTTAGTGGAAATATCATTTGCACGTGTGGAATGATAGACGATTAATAAAGATTCCTAGTCTTGCCTCTAAGACTTGCTCAAATGTTGTTGGTGATCATGTTTTCCGGATCTTAGGATATCGTTAAGTGTAATGATAGTCCCAAAACAACATTGAGAGTATGAAGTTAGAAGAATGATCATATTGAATTGACCCAAAGACTTGTTTGTTATACTTTGAGATAATATCGTCTGAAATCAATTGTTATAGCGTAGAGTGTTAACATGTGTTTTATATTCCTTAGACTATGGTATTATTATTGTCACTTCTTACAATATGATGAGACTTGGGGTTGCTCAAACATCATGTGTAACTAGGTGATCATAACAACAACTTACATGTTCCTCAAAAAGTTTGACAATGGACTAGATAGCTCGAGAGTGGGATTTGTTCCTCCGATGATGGAGAGATCACTAGTGCAGAAAAGCCTGGCTATGGCATGGCAAAAATGGCCTTGCTGGCGTGGACACCCGACGCCATCAATATGACACCACTATTAAAAAACGGTCCTCGCGTTGGAGACGACGCGACAATTTTTGACATGTTTATGGCGTGCCACGTGGACAACACCATCAGTAATATACATCAGTAGTGGCATTAAATGTTAGTGCGATGCCAGCAATTTCATTTTCAGATTTAAACCAAATCTATATAGCAGCACGATCCAACCAAAAATACATCATAATCAAAGTTTAGAACTCTAATTAAATAGTGCAATTCAAATACGAGAATCTAAGTTCAACAATACCCAATTATTGACGTTATTCAAAAAGGTATCAAAAATAGGCAAATAACACAAGTACACAATTTCAAGTAAACTTGAGGTGGTAACAACATGAGATATGCCATGCATGTATGCCTACTAGCTAGGTGTATAGTGAGGATCATAGTTTGGACTTAGTGGACCACCATCATCGCTGCCAGCATGCCTGTAGTATACCATGATATAGTCACAATCGTAGTCAAGGTAGAACGTGGTTGTCTCACCAACTTCCATCTTGTAAGCAGTAGCAAGATCTGTCCAACCAGGGCAACTGAAAAATATGCAGTTTGACTCGTTGGTGACAAGACTATTGAATCATTGGCCCATTAGCATGTTCATGAGGGTGCATTGGAATGTGATGGTTGCATTAAGCGGAACTCGAAACTTCTCTAAGAATTCATGCCTTGCCCTGCACGGGATGCGTGAGAAAAATTGGAAAAATACCTAGTTAGACAATTTCATCCATAAACGTACCATATGAAACTCAATCAAAACATGTTGAACTAAATCATATATATACCATCAATGATGAAGTTTTTCGGAAGATCAATGAAGAACTTCCTATCCTTCTCGCATCTCAAAGCACCACAGTTCTTCCACGGGGCATCCGTTTTCTGGTGTCAATATCATTAACCAAAGTATGCATAGATGATACGTCTCCAACGTATCTATAATTTTTGATGGTTTCATGCTATTATCCTGTCAAACTTGGGATGTTTTGTATGCCTTTTATATATTTTTTGGGACTAACTTATTAACTGAGTGCCAAGTGCCAGTTCCTGTTTTTTCCATGTTTTTGACCCCTTTGAGAGGAGGATTTTAAACAGAGTCCAAATGGAACAAAACTTCCAAAAAGATTTTTTCCGAAACAGAAAAAGATCGGGAAGCTTGAGAACCAAGGCAGGGGGCCACCAGGGACCCCACAAGCCCCCTAGCCGCGGCCAGGGGGGCCCGCGCCTCTCAGTCTTGTGGGATCCCTGGGCCACCTCTGCCCTAGGTCTTCCGCCTATATATTCCCTAAAATCCCAGAAAAAATCTGGAGATCGTCGAAAGTACTTTTCCGCCGCCGCAAGCTCCTGCCTCCGCGAGATCCCATCTGGGGCACGTTCTCATGCCCTGCCAGAGGGGGGATTCGGATACGGAGGGCTTCTTCATCAACACCATGACCTCTCCGATGATGCGTGAGTAGTTCACCACAGACCTACGGGTCCATAGCTAGTAGCCAGGTGGCTTCTTCTCTCTCTTGGATCTTCAATACAAAGTTCTCCATGATCTTCATGGAGATCTATCCGATGTAATCTTCTTTTGCCGTGTGTTTGTCGAGATCCGATGAATTGTGGATTTATGATCAGATTATCTACGAATCTTATTTGAGTTTCTTCTGATCTCTCTTATGCATGATTTCATATCCTTGTAATTCTGTTCGAGTTGTGGGTTTTGTTTGGCCAGCTTGATCTATGATTCTTGCAATGGGAGATGTGCTTGGTTTTGGGTTCATACCGTGCGGTGACCTCACCCACTGACAGAAGGGGTAGCAAGGCACGCTCATGTTGTTGCCATCAAGGGTAAAAAGATGGGGTTTTCATCATTGGTTTGAGTTTATCCCTCTACATCATGTCATCTTGCTTAAGGTGTTACTCTGTTTTTCATGAACTCAATACACAAGATGCATGCTCGATAGCGGTCGATGTGTGGAGTAATAATAGTAGATGCAGAAAGTATCGGTCTACTTGTCTCAGACGTGATGCCTATATGTATGATCATTGCCTTAGATATCGTCATGACTTTGTGGGGTTCTATTAATTGCTCGACAGTAATTTGTTCACCCACTGTAATATTTTCTATTTTGAGAGAAGCCTCTAGTGAACACTATGGCCCCCGGGTCTACTTCACACCATATTTTCAGCCTTACTCTTTTTCTTCGTTGCACTTTCCGCCTTCACATCTCACTTTGCAATCAATCTTGAAGGGATTGACAAACCCTTTATAGCGTTGGGTGCAAGCTCGTTTGTATTTGTGAAGGTACTCTAGACATGACGAGATTCTCCTACTGGATTGATACCTTGGTTCTCAAACTGAGGGAAATACTTACTGCTCCTGTGCTGCATCACCCTTTCCACTTCAAGGGAAAAACCAACGCAAGCCCAGTCTCCGTCAACGTGTCAATCTGTGGCGCTGTTGTCTGTTGCCCAAGCAGAAGAATTTCGGGGGCCGTTGCCGGGGAGGATGAAGTCAAGAACTCATCCAAGTAAGTGTTGCAAACTCATCCCTTGCATTTACTTTTTTTGCCTCTCGTTTTCCTCTCCCCCACTTCTGAAAAACAAAAATTTACAAAAATATTTGCCTTTTTCATTTGCCTTTGTCGTTCGCACTTTTCATTCGCTTGCTTTCTGTTTGCTTGTGTTGCCATGTGCCTTCAATATGCTTGCATCTTCGCTTGCTGAAAATCTATTGATATGGATCCTCACCAACTTGCTAATCTCTTTAAGAGATCCACTTATGTGGAACCAATTGCTAGTGAGTTGAGTGCACTTGACTTTCTCTATGGAGTTCTGCTTGAGATGTGTGAATCTGAAAATCGCGATGAAGAGATTTATGAAGTGATTCACGAGGACTCCTTGAATGAAAAGCATGATTGCAATGATTTCATTATAAATTCTATTAATGACAATCATGCTAAAAATATGCAAAACCCTAAGCTTAGGGATGCTAGTTTTGCTATTTCCACCACTTGTTGCAATAATCATGATTGGGGCGATGATTTTTCTTATGATCTTGAAAATTTGTTTAACCCTCGTGATGATTATGATATTTGCAATAATATTGAAAGTGGGTTTGGAGAAGTCATGACTTCAGTTGATGATAGTCCCACTATTTTTGAAGAGCGTCAACTTTGCATGCATGTGGATCTTCAAAAGAATATCCTTTGTGATAGCTATATTATTGAATTTGATGATGGTCCCACATGTAATTGCTATGAGAGAGGAAAATATTGTGGTAGAAACTTTCATGTTACCAAATTACCTCTCGTCATGTGGAGATTGCTATTGTCTCTTTCTTCTTCCTTGCATTTGGTAACTATTGGTAGTCTTGCCAATTTGTTTTCCTATAAAATGCCTATGCATAGGAAGTATGTTAGACTTAGATGTGATTTTCACATGCTTTATGATGCTCTCGTTATGCTTCAATTCTTGTCTTTTATGTGAGCATCATTGAATTATCAATGCCTAGCTAAGGGCGTTAAACAATAGCTCTTGTTGGGAGGCAACCTAATGAATTTATCATTTTCTTTCTGTTTTGTTGCGTCCACACCATCATAATTCTGTTATGATAGTGTCTTTTGTGTTTCCTTTTGTGTTTGAGCCAAGCAAAACCTTTATGTCTAGTCTTGGTGATGCTTGTTTGATCCTGCTGGAAAAAGACAGAAACTTTTCGGTCACGAGATTATTTTTCATTTTTATTCAGAAATAGATTTTGAGTTGATTCTTTTTGCTGTTGGTTTATATGCCTTTTTCCCAGGTATTCGTAAGTTTTCAGAATTTGTGAGGTACCGTAAGTATCCGAAGTATACAGATTGCTACAGACTGGTCTGTTTTTGACAGATTCTGTTTTTGTGGAGTTGGTTGCTTGTTTTGATGAAACTATGGATAGTATCGGGGGGGGGGGGGGGTACTAGCCATGGAAAAGTGAGAATACAGTAATCTAATACCAATATAAATATAAATCAAGATTGCTACAGTACCTAAAGAGGTGGTAGTTTATTTTCTTGTGCTAATGTTATCACGAGTTTCTGTTTAAGTTTTGTGTTGTGAAGTTTTCAAGTTTTGGGTGATGTTCTCATGGACAAAGAGATAAGGAGTGCAAAGAGCTCAAGCTTGGGGATGCCCAAGTCATACCAAGCCAAATTTAAAGACACCAAAAAGCCTAAGCTAGCGGATGCCCCGGGAAGGCATCCCCTCTTTCGTCTTCAATCCATCAGTAACATTACTTGGAGCTATATTTTTATTCACCACACGATATGTGTTTTGCTTGGAGCGTCTTGTATCGTAGGAGTCTTTTCTTTTTGTTGTGTCACAATCATCCTTGCTGCACACCTTTTGAGAGAGATATGCACTCATCTCGATTTTGCTAGAATGCTCATAGTGCTTCACTTATATCTTTTGAGCTAGATAATTTTTCTCTTTGTGCTTCACTTAGATCTTTTTGAGCACGACGGTGAGTGACTTGGTAGTTGGCTTATGCTATGAAAGTAGTCCCAAAGGTGATAGGTACCCAAAGAGGATACAAAAACCTCCATATTGATGTGCATTGAGTAGAAAGAGAAGTCTTGATTCCTCTCAATTAGTTTTGAGACGTGGATTTGGTAATATTAAGAGTTATGTTGGTAGGGTGTTGTGAATATAGAAATGCTTATGTTGAAGTTAGTGATTCCCATAGCATGCACGTATGGTGAACCGCTATGTTAGGAAGTCGGAGCATAATTGATATATTGATTGTCATCCTTTGTGTTGAGGTGAGGATCGCGCGATGGTTAACACCTACCAACCCTTCCCCTAGGAGTATGCGTTTAGCACTTTGTTTCGATTACTAATAAAAACTTTCGCACCAAGTATGTGAGTTCTTCATGAGTAATGTGATTCCATGGTATAGATGCACTTTCACCTTCCACCATTGCTATCCTCTCTAGTGCCGCGCAACTTTCGCCGGTACACAAACCCACCATATGCCTTCCTCAAAACAGCCACCATACCTACCTACTATGGCATTTTCATAGCCAATCCGAGATATATTGCCATGCAACTCTCACCGTCCCGTCTCATGACCTGTGCTGGCACTCCCATATTGCCATTGCATGATCGTAAGATAGCTAGCGATATGTTTCAACATCATACGCCAAGCTAGATCGTTGCACATCCCGGCACACTGCCGGAGGCATTTCCTATAGAGTCATCATCGTTCTAAGCTTTGAGCTGTGAGTAAATAAAAGTGTGATGATCATCATTATTAGAGCATTGTCCCATGTGAGAAAAAAGAGAGGCCAAAGAGCCCAAATAAAAAAAGAGAAAAAAAAGAGGCCCAAGAGCCCAAATAAAAAAAGGAGAAAAAAGAGAGAAGGTACAATGCTACTATCTTTTTCCACACTTGTGCTTCATAATAGCACCATGTTGTTCATGATTGAGAGCCTCTCGTTTTGTCACCACCATATACTAGTGGGAATCTTTATTATATAACTTGGCTTGTATATTCCAATGATGGGCTTCCTCATATTGCCCTAGGCCTTCGTGAGCAAGCGAGTTGGATGCACACCCACTAGTTCTCCTTTTTGAGCTTTCACATACTTATAGCTCTAGTGCATCCTTTGTATGGCAATCCCTACTCATTCACATTGATATCTATTAATGGGCATCTCCATAGCCCTTTGATACGCCGAGTCAATGTGACCATCTCCTCCTTTTTGTCTCACAACCACCACCAACTCTATTCCACCTACAATGCTATATCCATGGCTCACGCTGGTATTGCGTGATAGTTATAAAAAGTTAGAGAAAGTAAGAGTGCGAAAACAATTACTTGGCCAATACCGGGGTTGTGCATGATTTAAATTAGTTGTGTGAGGATGATGGAGCATAGCCAGACTATATGATTTTGTAGGGATAACTTTCCTTGGCCTTGTTATTTTGAAAGTTCATGATTACTCTACTAGTTTGCTTGAAGTATTATTGTTTTCATTTCAATAGCAAACTATTGTTTTGAATCTTACGGATCTGAACATTCATGTCACATGAAAGAAGTTACAAAGGACAACTATGCTAGGTAGCATTCCACATCAAAAATTCATTCTTTATCACTTCCCTACTCAAGGACGAGCAGGACTTAAGCTTGGGGATGCTTGATACGTCTCCAACGTATCTATAATTTTTGATGGTTTGATGCTATTATCCTGTCAAACTTGGGATGTTTTGTATGCCTTTTATATCTTTTTTGGGACTAACTTATTAACTAAGTGCCAAGTGCCAGTTCCTGTTTTTCCATGTTTTTGACCCCTTTTCAGAGGAGGATTTTAAACGGAGTCCAAACGGAATGAAACTTCCAAAAATATTTTTTCCGAAACAGAAAAAGATCGGGAAACTTGAGAACCAAGGCAGGGGGCCACCAGGGACCCCACAAGCACCCTAGCCGCGGCCAAGGGGGCCCGTGCCTCCCAGGCTTGTGGGCTCCCTGGGCCACCTCTGCCCTAGGTCTTCCGCCTATATATTTCCTAAAATCCCAGAAAAAATCAGGAGATCATCGAAAGTACTTTTCCGCCGCCGCAAGCTTCTGTCTCTGCAAGATCCCATCTGGGGCACGTTCTGGTGCCCTGCCGGAGGAGGATTCGGATAAGGAGGGCTTCTTCATCAACACCCTGACCTCTCCGATGATGCGTGAGTAGTTCACCACAGACCTACGGGTCCATAGCTAGTAGCTAGATGGCTTCTTCTCTCTCTTGGATCTTCAATACAAAGTTCTCCATGATCTTCATGGAGATCTATCCGATGTAATCTTCTTTTGCGGTGTGTTTGTCACGATCCGATGAATTGTGGATTTATGATCAGATTATCTATGAATCTTATTTGAGTTTCTTCTGATCTCTCTTATGCATGATTTCATATCCTTGTAATTCTATTCGAGTTGTGGGTTTTGTTTGGCCAGCTTGATCTATGATTCTTGCAATGGGAGAAGTGCTTGGTTTTGGGTTCATACCATGCGGTGACCTCACCCAGTGATAGAAGGGGTGGCGAGGCACACATCATGTTGTTTCCATCAAGGGTAAAAAGATGGGGTTTTCATCATTGGTTTGAGTTTATCCCTCTACATCATGTCATCTTGCTTAAGGCGTTACTCTGTTTGTCATGAACTCAATACACTAAATGCATCCTGGATAGCGGTCGATGTGTGGAGTAATAGTAGTAGATGCAGAAAGTATCGGTCTACTTGTCTCGGACGTGATGCCTATATGTATGATCATTGCCTTAGATATCGTCATGACTTTGCGCGGTTCTATCAATTGCTCGACAGTAATTTGTTCACCCACCGTAATATTTGCTATTTTGAGAGAAGCCTCTAGTGAACACTATGGCCCCCGGGTCTACTTCACACCATATTTTCAGCCTTACTCTTTTTCTTCGTTGCACTTTCCGCCTTCAGATCTCACTTCGCAATCAATCTTGAAGGGATTGACAACCCCTTTATTGCGTTGGGTGCAAGCTCGTTTGTGTTTGTGCAGGTACTATGACCTTGACGAGATTCTCCTACTGGATTGATACGTTGGTTCTCAAACTGAAGGAAATACTTACTGCTCGTGTGCTGCATCACCCTTTCCTCTTCAAGGGAAAAACCAACGCAAGCCCAGTCTCCGTCAATGTGTCAATCTCTGGCGCTGTTGTCTGTTGACGTAGCAATAGATCATTAAACTAAATAACTAATACATAAAAATAGAACATATACTAGTAATTAATAAATTCTACAAACGGTACACATTTAAACATATAATAACATGCATAAAGTTAAACAGTCATTCATATACAAAATAGCTAGTGGTACGTCCATGTAGCAAGCTACTAGCCAAAGGAGCCGACCTCGTGGTCGTCCCTCGTGGACCTACGATGATGTTGTAGCGGCTGAACCTCCTCCTCCTCCTATACCACGAGGTTATCCCAATCTACGATATCCTCCTCTGCGCACTTCCTTGCTGCATACTGAAGGAGCATCATCATGCTGGTCTCTAGGAGTTTGTTATCTCTTGTAAGCTCCTTCACTAATGGGTCGAACAACTGTTGCTCAATATGGAGGTTCTCCTTCTCTCCAGCCCTAGTGCATATCCTTATGTTCTCCAGCGGGAGGAACTACACATACTCACGACAATCAGGGAAGTTCATAATCACTTTTTCCTTGTGATACTCATCCGCCTTTGCATCGTAGGCGCGTGCCGCTAACTCTGTGGGTGTCCTAGTGGCCAAGCTCGTGGATGACATTCCCCTTCCTGATGGTTGCATAATACTTAGCCTCATTCCGCCGCACACTACAAAACTTTGGATCCGTCTGACTGTACCTACAATACACACATATATACAATCTACACAATGTAACTAAGTAAGTATTACAGTACAACTACACTACAAATCTCACTAGAAAATATACACTACAACTAGAATAAAAGTTTCTACACTAAGTGTAACTGCAATTACATTATACTACAAATCTGCACTACACAACTACACTAAAATCTAAAACTACGATTACCCTAAAAATCTGCACTACACAGCTACACTAAAATCTGACACTACAATGACCCTAAAAATTTACACTACGTTCTTGCACTACACAACTACACTACAATCTTACATTACAACTACACTGAATTCTACACTATAATTACGATACAATTTTATACTACATTTGCACTAACAAATTCTATACTACAATTACTCATCGGTGATGGAGGCGATGTGGCTGGTGGGTCCTTAACAGTGACGGTGGAGGCGGAGATCACGACGAGGGTGCTGCAGTGTGTGCGAAGACCACAACGAGGGGACAACGACGTATGTAACGCCCAAGATGCGGTCCTACCCTTATTTTGGCTCGAGGGATCGACATGATAGAAGACCATCTCGCCGTTTATAAGAATGGATATGATTACAAGTACATGTAAAGAAGATATGAGTATATGGAGTTGGCTTAGAGTCGCCACAAGCTAATCATGATCATCTCAATGCAAACATACATTCGATCACCATTCAGAAGAGCAGGGTTGGGCTATGGACGAAATCAAACTATAAAAAACGACGTCCATCCTTGCTACCCCACGCTGTCGGCCTAGAACCCATCCTAGATCTATGAAGAAGAAGAAGAACTCCAACTCAACCAAACATTGCTCTCACGTCAAAACATCTCTTAACCTGTACCTGCAACTGTTATTGTAGCAATCTGTGAGCCACACAGACTCAGCAATCTCATTTCCAAGGGTATGAAGACTAGCAAAGTTTAATGGGGCATGGTTAAGTGGTGAGGTTGCAACACACAATAAGAATTTATTTGAGTGGCTAACTTATGAGTACATCAATAAGAAGAGTGATCTACGCATAAACAGACGTGAACTAGTTTTGATCAAGAAGTGATCCTGCACACCTACTTACAAGTCAAACATAACCCCACCGTGTTCCCTTCTTGGTTCAAACCTCACAAGAAGAGACGATCATAGTTACACACACGATTGGTGTATTTTAATCAAGTTTATTTAAAGTTTGCTATGACCGGGTGTTAAACAAATTTCAAAGTTGCCACATAATTAATCACGGGCATGACTTTGCGAAAGATTTAACCCTGCATGGGTGCTCCAACTCATCCATCACAAACTAACCACAAGCTGCATGGAAAACCTCAACCACGGAAAACCCGTAGTATCCTCGGAATCCCGTTGGAAAACCTCAACCTCGAGATAGCTTGAAGTATCTTTGGAATTCTGGTGCACAAGACGTTCGAGAAAGGTAAAACAAATCCAAAGGCTGCCCCACGTGTTGACGAACCTGATAGGAGCCGCGTATCTCGTTCCAAGGACATGAGCGGATGAGCGCAATGTATAGTGGCGTGATAGAAATCTCCCTAGTTGCCCTGGGGTGGTCCCGCACACGTCTCTATGTAGGACCAACACCATCAACATTGCCCCTCCCTATATTATGTTGAGTTAATCCACGAGTACCACTAACTCCCCATGCGTGACTAATGATGTTCAATAATATTATGTTGGAAAAATATAGTACCGATGTTGGGCCTTGCCGGAAGAGTTCTATTCCAAAACAAAAATCAAGGGGGTCCCCATAAATACCCCAAGCATGTTAGGAGTGCTTAATATGAAACATAACACCGGTACACAAGTAACTAGGGTGGCAAAGGTGGAACAAAACACCAAGCAAAAGGTCAATCCTTCCACCTTTTACCAAGTATATATGTCCATTAAATTAAATATCAGTAATATTGTGATATCCCAAGATATCCATGTTGTCACATGGAACCATCGACACCCGCAACTAACAACACTATAAGAAGGGCTGAGCAAGCGATAACATAGCCAAACAATGGTTTGCTGGGAAAGTGGAGGCTAGAGGCTTATCATGGCATATTGGAGGCTTGAAAAAACAGGTGATGGGTAGCGAGACATAACGATTGAAGTGAGGAAACTAGCATAGCAATGATAGTAGTGGTATCCAGGGAAATTGTCTCTTGCTTGTGATCTCGCTTTGAAGAAGAACGAATCCGTGAAGTAGACGAACAGGCATAGTCGAACGAATCGTCACACTCTGAATCGGTTTAGGAACTCTGTTGAGATGGAACAATCTGGAAACAAACAATCAACACATGATAAACACCACAACATATTCCTTACATGATGCACAATCAAATATGATGCATGTCCCTTTAATTATGCATGACATGGCAAAGCACAACAATCAACTTCTACACATTAAGTCAAGCTCAATATGCAATACGTTGCATATTGACGAAACTCCATATTTAAATTACTTAGTTCACTCCCGTTTATGTACATGACCAGTTTAAATGTTGTTAAACAAGACAAGAGGTGAAGCATAATTAAAGTATCCATCTAGGCATTTTAATGAGGTCGAAAACAACTGATAGTATTTCCAAAACGATCCCATATGTCAATTTCGGAATTGGTCCAGATTTTCTTAAGACATATTTTATACTTATTAAATAGGGAAAAAATACACCATGGGATTCCAAACTTCATTCCAGGCAATTTACATATAAAGATCATTCAAAACAGAGTTACGGTCTAAAAGATATGACCAACACAAGATAATATGTCATGAATGCAAAATATATGCAAATGACAACCACAAACATATTAAAACATGGATGCAACAAGATATTATGAAACTACATGAAATTCTAGGCAATTTTCATATGTGGATGGTCAACACGGAGCAACGGTTCAACAACTACAACCAATACAAGTTCTAGTCATAATTTGTCCAAAACAACAAACATGGCATTTGCACACATAAAAACAACAAGCTACGGGAATCTAAAATGCACAAACAAAGCATATTGGCAGCAAGAAAAACATATGCTAGATGACATATAATGGCACGAAAATTGACACCATGGTAGTAGGAATGATGCGGTTCATATCATTCCATACTACCAAAGACCAATTATGCACACAATTATGGCTAGCATGCATCCAACATGGCAATCTGAACTATGAAGTTTCTCAGACTTCGAAAATTAACAAGGCGCCAGGAACAACAGTTTTATGGGATTGGCATGTTTGACACCATAATTAAATATGATGCAAAACCTATACTTGAAAACTAATGACACATACTAAGAGACGATAATATGATTTACAATTCACTCCATTGGAGCAACCACAAAGGGGCTATAGATTAATGGCAATTCACATGAAAACATACCAACAAAATATAGCAGATTCCAAACTTTGAATTATCTTGGACCCTCAAAATAGCATAAAAAATATGGCAAGTTCACAAGACGAAAACTACAACTAAACATGACATTCATGGCATGGAAAACCTACTAACATCAATTAGACATGGCATACTAGAAATCACTCCATTGGCACACATTCAAAAGAAGCATGATTTACTTAATTCGAGCTTCGCAAAATGGAACTTAACATTTATAGAATTGCAGTTTTAACATGATAGTACCTTTAGACCAACATATTTACATGATAGACAATATTTACATGGCAAAGAAACGCATGGCATCAAAGTAGACATCACATAGACCAAATTTCACGAAGGAATCACATGCAAAACACCTACAGATTAGATGCAGTCATCCACACAAGTTTGCAAGTTTTAACAGTTTTCGTCGATTACGATGGAATGCACTTCTGCAATAGTGTTTTGAACAAGCAGATGAATTCTAATGCAGAAGAAAATGCTACCATCATGCAGAGCACATTGAGTAGATCATTTTTCATGTTAAGATCATTTCAATCTGATGCACGGTCTACGAGATATCATCATCACAAAATGTATACATGCTCATAAATAGTGCAATTATCACGGTCTTGGAGAAAAAAACAAGCTTGTAGAAACGGGACAAAGGGATACAGGTTGGCTCAGGCAGCAGCGGCGTTCGCTTGGATGAAGGGACACGGTCGTCCCTAGAACGGGGCAGTCTCGCGGGCGAGGACTAGGCCGGTCGTCCATGGCGGCGGCGTCAGTGGTCGCCGGAGGAAAAGAGGACGACAACTCACGGCTGGGGAAGGTCGGATCCGGGCGGCTCCACCCCAGATCTGAGGTGGTAGCGAGCGGATGGGTCGATAGAAAGCTCGGGCCTCTCGCACGATAGCAGCCGGAGGTAGGGGTTCGGCGGCCCGAAGCGGTGGCGACTCGATGCAGCAGCGACGGCTCGCGGTCGGGTGGGGCCGACAAAGGTGACGGTAGGGGCCGGCAGGGGTGGCGACGGCTAGGTCCGGCTGGGCGGCGGGGGTCGCCGGCGGGCGTGGCGCTGTGGACGAACTCCAACCGGCACGCGATGCAGCCGCTCCCCTGTGGGAGGCGGGTGCTCCTGGGCATGGGCAGCTCGGGCACGCGCGGGCATGGTGGACATTGTGCGGGTGGTGGCGGACAATGTCCAGTGAGGCGCACAGATCAAATCAGACACTTAATATCGGAGTTTGGGGCTGAAAATGGGAGGGCTAGGAGTGGATTTGGGGATTAATGGGATGTGGGGCTAGAAGGTGGGATTTTCAGGGGTAGTGGCAAATTTGGCAAGGGGGAAACTCTAAAGAGTGAGTAGCTCTCTCCATATGGTGGGTTTAAATACAGGGAATGGACTATGGTGGGATGGGTCTCGTCCATCCGGTTGCGATCGCAAGGCCACGAACGGAGGGGGCTAGGTTGGTCTAGTGGGATATGTAGATGGGCGTGAGCTGAGAAGAGAGTGAAGTAGGAGGCCTCTGGCATAGTTTTTAAAATCAGAAACCTTTGACAATTTGACAAGCCAGAGTGTTGTTATATATTTAATGGTTCGGGTATCAAACAACCTCCGAATGCGACATAATGTGGCATATGGTCTACCTACATTATATTAAGACCGCACATGAACTTTGAATCCATTCCGAGAAAGTTTTATACACACCTATAAAAACAATAATTTATCGATCTCGCGGGCGTTTGCATTTGTGGTTGGTACCGAAACGGTCGTCGACGAGAACACACAGAACCGACAACTAATAACGGATGCAAGTTTTGAAAACAATGATGGCCACATAGTTCCGATGCTATGCTAATGATGCGAATGATGCGATGATGAATGCGACAACAAAGTAACTCACATGGCGACAACGAAATAAAAAAGGGAATCTTCTGGAGCGTCGGTCTTGGGCTGTTACATCTCTCCTCCACTAACAAAAGATCTTGACCCGAGATCTTAGAATGATAAGAGGAAGAGGCAGAGGAAGAAGAAAGGAAGAGGTAGAACTTAGTTGCTTCTTTGAAAAACAAATGAAACCAATGAATCTTGAAGGTTGCAAAATATGAAGAATGGCACGAGAAACAAGACACAATTCAAAAGGTGTTTGAGCACCACTTCGGTAGGAAATATAGGCAAAACTTCACAAGATGGAAAGAACTTGAAAAGAGAACAAAACACTCCAGTTAGATGGACAAGCAAGGGAAGAATATAATATTGATAAACGACATGATAGATTGAAGAGAGGAACCCCTAGAAGAAAAGAATGACCAAAATAAATGAAGGTTGAAAGAATTAGATTGGACTTGCAAAGATTTTGACGGAAATTTGTGAAGAGAGACTTGAAAAAAACTTGAACTCCGAAAAAGAAATGATAAGGAACTTAGAATCTAGAATTTAATATCAAGAACAACTCCGAAAGAAGGACTCAAATCACCTTCGGTAAATAATAATAATTATTATGTTACACTTATCCTTCATCAAGTTAACTTGATGACAAGAAACAAATTTGAGATACCACTTATTCTTCTTGAAAAAGATTGAAGATAGATAAAGGCACGACTTGAGGAAGCCTTCAACAAAACATCGGTAAGAATTTAAAATGAACGAGGATGTTATGAATGAATGGAGATACATGATAACAAAGAGATCAGGACCTGCCTAAGAGAAAACGTGAATGTAGCACCGGAATAATTGAGATACAAACGAAGTGACAACAATTTAGAAAAAAATTGACAATGAAAGTTGAAAGCTAAGAACAAAGAATTCTTTTGAAATGAAGGCCTTCGGGAGGATCTAGAAATGAATACAACAATGAAATGCACCGGGTAGGTATGGAAGGAATTTCTCATGATCGAACAATTGAGAGAGGATAGCATCAATATGAAACCATTGATCTTCAAGGAAATGAGCAAAGATTTAAGAGAAACTCTCCGTTGATGCTCACTGGTGAGAATGATGAGGAGAACCAACATCATGAATTACTAAGACACTCTGGAATAAATGAATAAGGAAAGGTTGAGCCAATGATAAAACAATTAGCAATCTTGGAGAAGGAATATAACTGATGGAATCCATTCTCACATCACATTTGAAAAGAACTTCAGATCTCCGAAAAAGTGTAGAAGAACCACATAAGATCCTGAGAAAACCTGTGGGTTATGGACCCACTCAAAGATAACACCGTTGAAACAATTGCTTAGAAAAGTGAGATTGCACCGGTACAAATTAAGAACTTGATGAGGTGAGACCCTCGAAGGGATTTGAAATGATTTGAATGAAACATGAATCTTTTGAGCTATCTTCAGCACTCCGGATTGAATAGATAGGTGAATAAACAAGAGATGCTTGGACAAATTTTTTTTAACATGGAAAGCATTGAACAAACGATAAGGATAAGATGACACCGAAATCTTGAATTGAATCCACCAGAGAAGAACACGAAGAGGAAGAAATGATGAACTTAGTACTGAGCATCTTCAAAATGAATCACCGGATACAATATGGTAGAAAAGATAGCGAAAACAACAATGAAACAAATGCACTTGGATGATAATTTAATCATTGTAGAAAAAGGATAGGAGGGAGGGAAAAAATAAAGAAAACTTGGGACAGATGAGATAAACTCTAAAAGGAAATACGATGATGGATCTTGCAAATATTGGAGAGGATTGAATTAACTTGAAGAGAAGCACAACGGTTGGAAAGAATTTCATCAAAACTCCGGTTGAACAAAAGGATTATCAATTACCATAGAAATATGAGAACCCCACTTAGGAAATATATGAAATCAACATTTGACATCGAAGCAACTCGAATTACCATACTCCAAGAAAACAAAGGATGAAGCCTAAGTCGGAAACAAATAAATAACCCATTATGAATTTGTCGGAAGAATAAACCTAGGTGACTACTTCAATTCCCACCTAAGAACTCCCGAAGTCTTCCGGTTATGCAATCTTGTCCAATGGATATAAGGAGAAAAAACCACACACAACTCCTAACATGATAATATGCTCTAATGTATCACATCCATCAACACATGACTAGAGGTCTCGGAAAATCATCTACCTCAGACACTTGTAATCACAATGATACCAATTATGGCAATACATTTGTATGTTTTCCCCTGTAGTGGGTGACGCCAAAGTCTTGTCGCCACAAAGAGTATTGAAGCAATTTTGAACATTCTCGTCTTGAGATACTAAGGACATTGAACGATAGCGATGTGTTGAGAACTCCCTGGAGCTCTACTCCCCGGAAATAGGAGGCACCAAGTACATAATTCCGTCACATCGACATCATAGAGGCTCCAAAATACCCGCGTGACCTAAACATTTTGAGTGAGAGGAGGGTGGAATTAAAATTAGTACGTCAAGATTACTCACCAGAGCATAGAAGAGGCGTAAAAAGAATCCTACTCCATGATATATAACTAAACTCAAATTAGTTTTTCACTAGACTCGACTCAACCATGTTCGATCAATCAAGGGGACTCCTAGGTCGGTACTACTGTGATACCAACTTGTAATGCCCAAGATGCGGTCCTATCCTTATTTTGGCTCGAGATCCTCCACAGATATAGAAGCGCATCTCATCGTTTCGCAAGAATGGGTATCATTAGAAGTACATGTAAAGAAGAGATGAGTATATGAAGTTGGCTTACACTCGCCACAAGCTAATCATGATCATGCCAATAAGAACATACATTCAATCACCATTAAGAAGAGCAGAGTCTGACTACGAATGCAATCTAATTATGGAAAACGATGTCCATCCTTGCTATCCGTGGCTGTCGGCCTAGAACCCATCCTAGATCGATGATGAAGAAGAACTCCAAATCAAACAATCATCACTCTCACATCGAAACAACGCTTTAACTGTACGTGCAACTTTTTTGTAGCAATCTGTGAGCCACAAGGACTCAACAATCTCATTTGCAAGGGTATCAAGACTAGCAACGCTTAATGGGTGAGGCATGGTTAAGTGGTGAGGCTGCAGCAAGCACTAAGCGTTTATTTGAGTGGCTAACTTACGAGTACAAGTACAAGAAGTGTGATCTACACATAAACGGACGCAAACTAGTAATGATCAAGAAGTGATCCTGAACACCTACTTATAAGTCAAAGATAACCCCACCATGTTCGATTATCGGTTCAAACCTCACAAGAAGAGATAGTCACAGTTACGCACACATTTGGTGTATCATAATTAAGTTTACTTAAAGTTTGATATGACCGGTTATTAAACAAATTTCCAAGTTGCACATAACCACGAGCACAACGTTTTAAAAGATTTAACCCTCCAGGGGTGTTCCAACTCATCCATCACAAACTATCCACAAGCTGCGTGGAAAACCTCAACCATGGAAAACCTGTAGTCTCCTCGGAATCTTGATGGAAAACCTCAACTATGGAAAACTTGTAGTATCCTTAGAATTCTGGTGCACAAGACGTTCAAGGAAGGTAAAACAAATCCAGCAAGGCTGCGAGATGTGTTAACAAAACCCGATAGGAGCCGCGTATCTCGTTCTCACAACACGACCAGATGAGTGATGTCTACGCACACTTCTATTCTTGTAGACCATGTTGGGCCTCCAAGCGCAGAGGTTTGTAGGACAACAGCAATTTCCCTCAAGTGGATGACCTAAGGTTTAACGAACTCAGGGAAGTAGAGGTTGAAGATGGTCTCTCTCAAGCAACCATGCAATTAAGATACAAGAAGTCTCTTGTGTCCCCAACACACCTAATACAATTGTCAGTTGTATAGGTGCACTAGTTCGGCAAAGAGATGCTAAAAGGCAAGTGATATGCATGGTAAAACAAGGTATTGTAAATATGAAATAAAAATGGCAGCAAGCAAACATGAAACAAAACTGAAAGTAAACGGTGTTCCATGGTGGAAAACAAGGACTAGGCTTCATACTTTCACTAGTGGCAACTCCCAACAACATTAACATAATCTAATCACATGATATTTCACTAAAACATGCAATGGAGACGTACTTGGAGGTCATTCCTTTGTGATCAAGAGAGGACAAGAATTATGTACGGCTACAAAAGCACACCTCGGAGGTCGTAGCTCTCATCTATGGATTTCCCAATGTCACCATGGCCATCCGAAAGGAGTACCACAATCACCACAACATATATCAAGGATAGTCAAAGACAAGCAGCAAGAGACTCTCAATCTCCAATCAATTCACACAAGAGGAAATAACTCATGAAAATATTCTTCTAATCCATGTCCAATAGACCGCTATCACCATGGTCTCGGGGATTATACTAGATAAGATCAAGTAAGTACATCAATCCAATACATAGAATAAGGGGAAACATCATGGGATCACCCTAGATTAACATAGCCTATGAGCACAATCAAGATCACATCATGGGAGAGAGAGATAACCACATAGCTATACATAGAGCCCTCAGCCCCGAGGGAGACTACTCACACATGGCCATGGTGAGCAAGAGGTTGATGGAGAGGTGCAGTGTAATGCCCCAGATGTAACCTTGCCATATTTGGAAACCTTTCATGTTTGTATCCATGTGGTCATGCTATATGAGAGTTATCATTTCATGTGTTCTTATGTGGTGTGATCACCTTTGCATCATGGCATCCATGGCATCCATGTCTCTCCTTGGTGTTGTTGTTGTTGTTGTTGGTTCCATGATGAGTGCATGTGGTATGTGGTGTGATGATGTGGTGTTTGCAAAGCTTGGTTTCAAACTTGGGTGTTTTCAAAACTAGTATTCAAATGAAGCTTCCCCCTATTTTGTGAGCTCATGTTTGAGTTGTTTCAAACCTGATTTTAAAATGTAGATCATTTAGTGCATTTTCTTGTGGATGTGGAGATGTGACTCGGGGTTTGCAAAAACTTTGGCATCATTGGTTTTATCTACAAAACAGATTAAATAAATTCTATTTTTTAATTATTTTATTTGCTCCAAAAATCATCTTTGTATTTTATTTAATTGGGTCATAATTCCCTTATGACCAGGGTTATTTTATTTTATTTTTGGGACCCCAGAATGCGCTAGGTGAATTTATTTGGCTCTATATTTGTTTTCAATAGAAAAACCCTGTTGGTTTTGTCCGTGTTATCTGGCGCCAGCAAGGTGGGCTTCCTCCTTCCCGCAGGCCCAGAGCCTCTTCTCCTCGCGCGCCACGCCCAACCGGCGTCCCTCCTTCCTCCTCGCGACGTCACTGTGTACGACGCCACCTCCACCATCTATCCTCCTCCCCCTTTTGATCTGGTGGCTCTAAGCACGCCTCCCGAGGCCATATAAGCAGCCGGTGCATCCCTCCTATTGCTAGGGTTCCACTTTCCCCTCCTCTTCTCCCTCTAGCGCCGGCAGGAGCATAGAACGACATCCCCATCGCCCTGGAGAGATTCGGCCCGAGCTCAACGCCGGCGTAGTCTTCGACCTCGCCTCCTCCCTGAAGCTGCCGGGAGCAAGAGGACCCAGGAGGGGTTCTATTTTCGCTCAGAGCGGGAGCAGGGTCTTGTTCCACGACAACCACGACGACCACCATCTTCGTCAACTCCGGCGACCGTCTTCGTCAACTCCGGCGGCCTCTCCCTGCAGCAACTCGTCGTCGGGCCTTCTTCCTCCAGCGGCGAGATTCTCTCCTCTCCTCCTCTCGGTGAGCCGCGCTTCATCCCCTCTCTTCCCTCTCTAGATGCGGCATAGGATTGTGCTCGTCACCGTGGCCTCTATGTTCGGTTGCAGTAGAAGCAGAGCACGGTAGCAACAACAGTGCAGTAGATGTCTTCGCGCGCCGTGGTGTTGCACTCCTGGTGAGATCGAGGCGGCCCCCGTGGTTCCCACTTCTCCCCCGTAACGTGTAGCCATAGTCTGGTCGTCGTGTTGTCGCCGCCGTCCTCCTCTGTTTCGCCCGCCGACATAGTAGGTTGTAGCAGAGAGGATGCTCAAAAGAGCACCTTCCCCCTCCCTGTCAAGACTCTGTTCGTAGCCCGACTGGTTAGTGTGTGTGTGTGGTTGCCACAGGTCGTGGGTTCGAGATCCCGAAGGCCCCCCTTTTATTTTTCTGTTTTTGTGGTACAGTAGCTCGACAGGGAAGCTTAGCCTGCATTATTCCCCCCTCATGTCGAGCCAAGGGTAGTAGCCCAGTGGTAGTGTTGTCTTGCTGTAGTCCACGGGGGCATGGATTCGATCCTAGTAACCTCCCCTTTTCTTTTTTTCTTTTTTGTAGTTATTGTTTCACTATTCTTTGCTTGGGCAGCAAGCTTGATTGCTTTCTTTTAGCTAGAGCTTTGGTGTGTATTTATTTTACTACCGAGCATACTATTCTTGTGTGTGTGTATATGTGGTGTGTGTAAGTGATCATGCATGTGTGTGTTAGGTGGTATATGTGCATATGTGTGTAGGTGAGTAGAGAGGTGTATATGGGAATGTGTGTGTGTTCCCCCACACACATGTGCAAGTATGCACAACCAAGAGGTGATAACTTCCTATGCCTAGAACTCATGTAGTGTGTGTATGTGTGGTGTAAGTGTGTGGGTAGATGTATGTGCATATGTGTGGTGTGAGTGTGTGTGCATGTGGATGCACACATTAGCTTGTGCATGAGGGTGTGGGCTTGTGTCGAGCATGTGTAGGTGGTTCTAGGTTGACTTGCACATGTGATAATGCTCCTATATGCTTATATTGAATTCTAGGTTGATTTTCGAGCTAGCTTTGTGCCTACATGTTACATGCAAGTACCCATGTATATATGCTTTTGGGTTAGAATCATCCCAAGAATCCACTGGTGGAATCATCTTTCACTTTAGAGCAACTTCAAAATTGTCATTTTTCTATCTTGAGGCCATGTTTAGAGCTTAGTATCATGTGGTGTGTTGGCCCTATGAGGATGAATTCTTGATGTGGCAGTAGTGGGTGAACCCTCTACAGCATGGTGTCTTTGTTTTATTCATAGGAGTTTGTATGCACTTGTTGTGCGTTGTCAAAGTTGACACTTGGCTGAAATTGTTAGCTTGTGAAAATCTGTGATTTTCAGTAAGTTTGAGAATCTGTTGTTATTTTCTTCACTTCTTTTTTGGTTGCACAAGCTCATGTGTTGGGAATCAGTCCATGCAACAAACTAAGGTTTGTGAGCTTTTGTGTTTGTCTAGCTCCCTGATAAATTTCATGCTCTTTCACTTCTTGTGGATATCATTTTGGAGGCTGCCTAAATGCCTCAGAGCAGAAGCAGCTGGTGAAAATCTGAGATTTTCACTAAGTCCCAGAATCTGTTATTTTTGTCCAAGTTTATGTCCATATATCTTCTCATGTGTGACTCCTTATTATAAACTTATTGCTCAGGCTTGTAGAGATTTTGAATGGCTTCTGCCTCATATCTTGTTTGGCTCATTTGGGTGGCTGTAGGTACTTTGAATGTTGTAGACAAACTGCTATGATGCTATTAAAAACAGATTGCATGTTTTAGTTGTTTAGAAGCTTGTGTGGGCATTGTTGATGGTGTGGTGTGATTCCATGGACCACCCCTCTTGTATTTGATTGTTTGATCATGTGGCAACTTGGTAACACGAGAAGAGTGCCATTGGAGTGTGCTTGTGGTGGATTTGAACCGTAGGTCTCCATATCTTGTTTCGTAGATTCCGGTTGATCCGTAGCTCCGTTCTCTATGTTATTTATATGATTTTTGCTTCGTTTTCTCGTGATGCACATGTTCATGCCATTTTCATACATGTCTGATCACTTAAGATGAGGTTCTGTTCAGAACTCTATTGATTCATCTCATGCATATGAAAGTGACTAGAATAGGGATGCATGCTTCCATCTTCACTCATGCATCATATTGTTTGTTGCATCATGTTGTGTTGGTGTTCATTGGATGTTATTTTATCTTTGGTAGCATCGGGATTGGAGAGCGAGTACGTGGATTCTGGAGAGTACGTGCACGACGATCAAGAGCAGTTCCAAGTTGAAGACATCACAGGCAAGATGACCGTGACCTTGATACCGTATCTAGCTTTGTTATGCTTAGAATCACGTTTGCTTCCATATGTGCTCGCTGCTTACCACTTGATATATTGCCTCTTGTTAATGCCATGAAACCCAAACACCCTCCCCTCCTATCTAATGTTGCTTGGCTAAGTAGGTTTGCTCAACCTCTAATGAATAGCTTTGCTAGCTGTAGGTGCCAACTGTCTCATGTGATACCATGAGTAATTTTGATATCATTATGTTTAACTGCTATTTAATTAATGCACCTATATACTTGGTAAATGAAGGAAGGCCTAGCCTTTTGCCGGGTGATTTGTTCCGTTGTTGCTGCCTTAGTTTCGGTTATCGGTGTTTGGATCCATAACTGATCGCTCCTAACATGGTCGGGGTTGTTATGGGGAGCCCCTAGATAAATCGTGTAGTGTTAAGGCTTGTCCGGCAGGACCCAACATTGGTTTTAATTTGCTAATCAACTAATAATAATTTGCATAGGGAACAGCTACCCCAAGGATTTAATCAACAACCCGGGCCAGTGCTCCTCATGAGCGTTGGTCCAAAACTAGAGCCACTTGCGTCGTCTCCTGAGACTGAGATACGCGACTCTTATCGGATTCGTCGACACGACGGGAGGTCCTGCTAGAGTTGTCTTACCTAAGCGATATATCTTGCGTATAGGAATCCCGGTGAAACTTTGGGTCTCCTCAAAGTTGAGATTTTCCTCTAAGGAATCCGACGAGATCACGAGTTTCGTGATAGAGGATTACTTTGCGGCCCGTGAAAGTTTGTGATGGACTAGATGGAGCACCCCTGCAGGGTTTAATCTTTCGGAGAGCCGTGCCCGCAGTTATGTGGCAAACATGGATAATTTTTTAACATGCGGTTCGAGATAACTTGAATTAACTCTAATAAAACTGCCAACTCTGTGCGTAACCGTGACGGTCTCCTTCGAAGACCTCTCTTCGATCGGGAACACGGTGGGGTTATGTTTGACGTAAGTAGGTTTCCAGGATCACTTAGTGATGACCTAGTCTTCGACCGCTCGCTTAGACCACCATACCAAATACTCTGATCATCGTAAGTTAGCCACCATACACGCTTAGGATGCTGCAACCTATACACTAAACCTTCCTCACCTAATAACTTGACTTGTTTCGGTACCAAGGTCATCCAATTGCTGAGTCCCCGTGGCTCATAGTTTACTACAACACCCCAACAGGTACAGGTACGCCCGACGCAAGAAATCCTGATGGCACGCAGCTGGCGTGGCAGTACGATGAGGACTCTGACCGACTGTACGTGAACTATCCGGAGGACTCAGGCCGTGGTCGTGATCGTGGGCCAGCATGCGGGATATCATAGTCTTTTCCTTGTTGCATGTTGTCTGTAGCGGGACTAATTTAATCTGAATAATTGTGTGGATGTAAACCTTATGTTATACTATGTCAGATGGCAAGTGTATGCCCTACTTGTCATTCTTCAGATATGTAATGTTATGATTATCTTGCTTGCGAAACATTTAGATGCGCCTCTTTCCCTTTTGGGGCATCGCCCCCAAAATAGGAAAGGGCCGCATCTAGTCGTTACAAGTTGGTAATCAGAGCCTTACGACCATAGGAGCCTTTGTGTGATCGAACTTGGCCGAGTCGAGTCTAGTAAAATGTTTTGAGTCTTAGTTATATCGGAGAGTAGGTTTCTTTTTTTCTCCTCTTCTATGCTCTGGTGAGGTTCTCGACTTAGGAAATCTTAATTCTACTCCTCTTCTCGCTCAATTTTTTTTTAGGTTCACGCGGGTATTTTGAAATCTATATGATATCGATGTGATGGAGTTTTGTCTTGGTGCCTCCTGTCTGACTTGATTTCTTCCGGGGAGTTGAGCTCCAGGGGATTCTTGTGCACATCGCCATCATTCAGATTTCTTAGTATCTCAGGTCGGAGGATGTTCGTAATTGCTTCAATACTAGTTGTGACGAGAGGAGTCCGGCTTCCCCAGTACTGGTGCAGAGAGTTCCGGATGTATTGCCACACTTTGTATCATTGCGATCACGAGGGTCTGTAGTAGATGAAGGTCCGAGATTCTGGTTATGTGTTGACGGATGTGAGACACAGGACAGATTAGTATAGGAGTTGTGTGAAATATTACTCCTTGTATCCGTATACCAGATTGCATGACCAGATATTTCGGGAATTCATAGGTGGGATATCAAGTAGTGACTTATAGGACAATCTTCCAACAGATGCATGATGTGAGGTTGGGATTCGACATTCAGTGGGTACGTTTGTTCACGGTCGTCTTACAGCGGTTCTCATTGTGTCTTAAAGAGTCCTTGTTGCTTGCTACGACTCGGTGATGCTTCGTAAGTCGTGTGCACTACCTTGCACATGATGGCTACTATAAATTCGAGCCCGTGCGATCATATCCACGAAGATATCGGATGAAATATCGATCATACGTTTGTTCTGAGCCGTTCTAGCTCATACTTGGTTTGCAAGTGGTCTTTAATCAGAATTTTGTTGACAGTCACCTTGAGGAAGCATTCTTACTATTTTGTTCGAGTGCAATTGCTAATATTCCTGTTCAGATATTCCTGCCTTTTGATTCAGCTTTACCTTCAATATTATTCTCTGGGCTAATGTGTTGTCCGTCTTTAGGATGGCTCCACTAACCCGTGAGAATCCGGGTCGTGAGGGTGCTGAGATGCTGCCACCACCCCCTCTGCCTCCTCCTCTGCCGCCGCCTCCTCCTGTAGAGGCTTGGCAAGCGGTGATGACTGCAACAAATGCTAACACTCAGAAGTTAATCTAGCTCTTGCAAAAGAGGACTAATCAGCATCAGGGCAATTTCAACCATGGTGGTAATCAGTTTGCATCTCTGAGTCAATTCCTGGCAAACCAACCGAATACCTTCACGTCGTGTGATCAGCCGTTTGACGCTGAGGAATGGATTCGGGACATGAACAAGCATTTTGAGTGCAAAAATGTCCGTCCAGAGGACTTCGTCAAGTTTGCAACACTCCAGCTCAAGGGGCAGGCAGCAGTTTGGTGGCAGGAGTTGAAGGACTCCAAGGGTGCCAGAGTGATCACTTGGGGTGAGTTCTGTAGAGATCTCAGGTCCCACTATATCCCGTCTAGCTTTGTGGAAGAGATGTGTGAGAAGTTCAGGCGCTTGAAGCAAGGTGGTTCCTCCGTGTACAGATCCAACGTCGAGTTACATGAGCTAGCCCGATATGCCTTGGAGGACATTCCAGATCAGAAGAGCAAGTTCTATCAGTTCAGAGGTGGTCTAAAAGAGGACTTGCAGCTGGCCCTCGCCTTGCACGATCCTGATGAGTTTGATAAGTTCTATAACCTTTGCTCTCACGGCTCAGGCAACTTTTCTCAGGGTGGAGAATTCGAAGAAGTGTTTCAGAGATTCCAGTTCGTCGTCCTCTACTCACGTGTTCCAGAAGCAGCAGAAATATTGGGTGTATCCCCCTTCTCCCCGGCACACTCAGCAGTTCAAGCAATCAGGTGGTCGTGGTTCTTCCCACCGACCCAACCCAGCTTTCCAGCAGAGGTTTCAGCAGCAGAAGCAAGGGAATCCTCAGACGCAGTTCCGTCAACCGACAGATGTTACTTGTCACAAGTGTGGGCAGAAGGGTCACTATGCCAACAAGTGCACCTCTCAGCTACGTCTTCCGCCTGCCCCTCCACGGAGGCCTCAAAGCAATGCTATAGTGAAGTTCAACCCCAGGTCTGCGAGAGTCAATATGGTGAATGCAGCTGAAGCAGAGAACTCCTCATGCGTGATTATGGGTAATCTCTCACTCAATGATATTCGTGCTAAGGTCTTATTTGATTCTGCTGCATCGCACTCATTCATTTCAAGGCCTTTTGTTGCAGAACATGATTTCGTGATAGCAGACACTCTTAGGCCATTAAAAATCATTTCTCTGGGAATGCAAATGACATCGAATGGGTTTGTTCCGGATGTCACTCTCAAGATGGGTAAATATGCTTTTCTGGCTTCTCCTATTGTCCGGGGCAACTCCGATATTGATTTGATCCTTGGGATGGATTGGTTGGCTATGAACAAGGCGTCTATTGATTGTGAAGCTAAGGAAGTGAAGCTAACTCATTCTTCGGAGGACGTGATTATCTTCGCAGCGCGTGATGACACGGTCCGTCTGTTTTCCTTGAATGATAAGGGTGAGATCTCTCCAATTTCGCAAGTCCCTGTGGTGTGCGAATATGAAGATGTTTTTCCGGAAGAACTGCCAGGAATGCCTCCGCACCGAGCAGTTGAGTTCGTAATTGAGCTTGAACCGGGTACTGAGCCTTTGTGCAAACGACCGTACAAACTGGGTCCAGAAGAGCTGAAGGAGCTAAAGAAACAACTTGATGAGCAGGAGCGTCTCGGTCTGATCAGACAAAGCTCATCTCCTTGGGGCTGTGGAGTTCTTTTCGTCAAGAAGAAGGATGGTATGAAACGACTCTGTGTCGATTACTGCCCATTGAATAAGAAGACGATTAAAAACAAGTATCCACTTCCTAACATCAATGAGTTGTTCGAGCAATTGAAAGGGGCTAAGATCTTCTCGAAGCTTGATCTCAGGATGGGTTATCATCATATTCGCATTCGCGAAGAGGAGATTCCAAAGACTGCTTTCACGACAAGCTTTGGCTCGTATGAGTATACAGTGATGCCTTTTGGTCTGGCCAATGCTCCACCGACCTTCTGTCGGATGATGAATTATATCTTCTCCCCATTCAAGAATGAATTCGTCTTGTTGTATCTTGATGATATTCTGGTCTTTTAGGAAACTGAGGAAGAGCATGAAGAACATCTTAGGCTGGTGCTTGATAAGCTAAGAGACCATAAGTTCTATGCCAAGTTTTCCAAATGTGAGTTCTGGTTGAAGGAAGTTGTCTACCTTGGGCTCATTATCTCTGCCGAGGGCATCAAAGTTGATCCGTCGAAGGTGCAGGCCATTGTTGAATGGGAGCCTCTGCAAAATGTGAAGCAACTTCAAAGCTTTCTCGGGCTTGCAAGGTATTGTAGAAGATTCGTTGAGAATTTCTCCAAGATTGCTAAGCCTCTCTCAAGTCTTCTTCAGAAGGGTGTGAAGTATGTCTGGTCTCGAGAGTGTCAGTTGGCTTTCGACACACTCAAAGAGAAGCTCACTTCTACTCGAGTCTTGGTTCCTCCTGATAACTCCAAACCTTATCAAGTGTTCTGCGACGCCTCTCTTCAAGGTCCTGGTGCAGTGTTGATGCAAGACAAGAAAGTGGTAGCTTATACCTCGAGGCAGTTGAAGCGAAGTGAGAAGAATTACCCCACTCATGATCTCGAGTTGGTGGCAGTGGTACATGCTCTGATGACTTGGAGACACCTCTTGTTGGAAAGAAAGGTTGAAGTTATCACCGATCACAAGAGTCTCAAGTACATCTTCACCCAGCCTAACCTCAATCTTCGGCAAACTCGTTGGGTGGAAATGCTCCAAGATTTTAATTCGAGTGTTGAGTACACTCTAGGAAAAGCTAATGTCGTGGCAGATGCTTTGAGCAGGAAGGCTTACTGCAACAGTCTCATTCTGAAGCCTCTCCAGTCTGACCTTTGTGAATCTTTCAGAAAGCTCAACCTTCAGTTAGTACCTCAGGTATTTCTTGCAAATCTTTAGATTTCTCCAACCTTGGAAGACCAGGTCCGACAAGCTCAACTTCTTGATGCAATGGTGAAGAAAGTTAAGATTGGCTTGGCAAAGGGAGTTCCCAAATATAAGTGCTTCAGTGTTGATGCCAGAGATACATTATTCTTTGAGGATCGTCTTGTCGTTCCGAAAGGGGATCTCAGCAAGGTTATCATGGAGGAAGCTCATAACTCTCTTCTCTCCATACATCCAGGAAGTTCCAAGATGTATCAGGATTTGAAACAGACCTTCTGGTGGACTCGCATGAAGCGTGAAATTGCTTAGTTCATAAATGAATGTGATGTATGTCGAAGGGTGAAAGCAGAGCATCAACGTCCAGCAGGTCTTTTGCATCCTTTGCCCATCCCCGAGTGGAAGTTCGACCATATTGAGATGGATTTCGTCACCGGGTTTCTGAAGACCAAGAAGGGTAACGATGCCATCTTCGTCGTCATCGACAAGTTGAGCAAAGTAGCTCATTTCCTTCCAGTCAAGGAGTCCATCTCGGCAGCTCAGCTTGTAGAGCTGTACACTTTGAGGATAGTTTCTTTGCCTGGCGTGCCAATGCTGATTTCTTCGGATCGCGGAAGCATCTTTACTTCCAAGTTTCGGGACTCATTTCAGTCTGCGATGGGTACTAAGATTCGATTCAGCACAACCTTTCATCCTGAGACTAGTGGGCAAGTTGAGAGAGTCAATCAGGTCCTCGAGGCTATGCTAAGAGCCTGTGTCATTTCCTTTGGCATGAAGTGGGAAGACTGCCTACCTTTTGCTGAGTTTTCATATAACAACAGCTATCAGGCAAGTTCAAGCAAAGCTCCGTTTGAGATTCTCTATGGCAGGAAGTGTCGTACCCCGCTCAATTGGTCAGAGACTGGCGAGCGTCAGATTCTTGGGAATGACTTGATCGAAGAAGCAGAAGAAATGTGTCGGGTCATTCAGGATAATCTCAGAGCAGCGCAGTCCCGTCAGAAGAGCTACTGTGATAGCAAGCATCGTGACATGTCTTATGAGCTCGATGACTTCGTCTATCTCAAAGTGTCTCCTATGAAGTGCACTCAATGTTTTGGCATCAAAGGCAAGCTTGCTCCTCATTTCGTTGGACCTTTCAGAGTTGTTGGCAAGAGAGGCGACCTTGCTCATCAACTTGAGCTCCCTTCAAACTTCGCAAATGTGCATGGCGTGTTCCATGTCTCTCAGCTCCGGAGATGCTTCAAGACTCCCGAGCGCACAGTTGATCTTCAAGATATCGACCTTCAACCCGACCTATCCTATCATGAGCATCCAGTTGCAGTTCTTGAGATGACTGAGCGCAAGACCCGCAATAAGTCAATCAAGTTTCTCAAGGTGCACTGGTCACATCATTCCGATAAAGAGGCCACTTGGGAGCGCGAGGATCACCTCCGTTCCGAGTTTCCAGATTTCTTTCAGTCCTAGATCTCGGGGCGAGATCTTCTTGTAGTGTGGGAGAGTTCGTAATGCCCGAGATGTAACCTTGCCATATTTGGAAACCTTTCATGTTTGGATCCATGTGGTCATGCTATATGAGAGTTATCATTTCATGTGTTCTTATGTGGTGTCATCACCTTTGCATCATGGCATCCATGGCATCCATGTCTCTCCTTGGTGTTGTTGTTGTTGTTGGTTCCATGATGAGTGCATGTGGTATGTGGTGTGATGGTGTGGTGTTTGCAAAGCTTGGTTTCAAACTTGGGTGTTTTCAAAACTAGTATTCAAATGAAGCTTCTCCCTATTTTGTGAGCTCATGTTTGAGTTGTTTTAAACCTTATTTTAAAATGTAGATCATTTAGTGCCTTTTCTTGTGGATGTGGAGATGTGACTTGGGGTTTGCAAAAACTTTGGCATCATTGGTTTTATCTACAAAACAGATTAAATTAGTTCTGTTTTGTAATTATTTTATTTGCTCCAAAAATCATCTTTGTATTTTATTTAATTGGGTCATAATTCCCTTATGACCAGGGTTATTTTAATTTTATTTTTGGGACCCCAGAATGCCCTAGGTGAATTTATTTGGCCCTGTATTTGTTTTAAATAGAAAAATCATGTTGGTTTTCTCCATGTTATCTGGTGCCGGTGAGGTGGCCTTCCTCCTTCCTGCAGGCCCAGAGCTTCTTCTCCTCGCGTCAGGCCCAACCGGCGTCCCTCCTTCCTCCTCGCGACATCACTGTGTACGACGCCACCTCCACCACCGATCCTCCTCCCCCTTTTGATCTGGTGGCTCTAGGCACGCCTCCGGAGGTCATATAAGCAGCCGGTGCATCCCTCCTGCGGCTAGGGTTCCATTTTCCCCTCCTCTTCTCCCTCTAGCGCCGCGAGGAGCATAGCACGACATCCCCATCGCCATGGAGAGCTCCGCCCCGAGCTCGACACCGGCGTAGTCTTCAACCTCGCGTGCTCCCCGAAGCTGCCGGGAGTAAGAGGACCCAGGAGGGGTTCCATTTTTGCTCAGAGCGGGAGCAGGGTCTTCTTCCACGACGTCCATGATGGCAGCCATCTTCGTCAACTCCGGCGGCCTCTCCGTGTAGCAACTCGTCATCGGGCCTTCTTCCTCCAGTGGCGAGATCCTCTCCTCTCCTTCCTCTCGGTGAGTCGTGCTTCATCCCCTCTCTTCCCTCTCTGGATGCGGCATAGGATTGTGCTCGTCACTGTGGCCTATCTGTTCGGTTGTAGTAGAAGCAGAGCGCGGCACCAGCAGCAGTGGAGTAGATGTCTTCGCGCGCCGTGGTGTCGCACTCCTGGTGAGATCGAGGCGGGGATGGAATCCCCCGTGGTTCCCACTTCTCCCCGTAATGTGTAGCCATCGTCTGGTCGTCGTGTTGTCGCCGCCGTCCTCCTCTATTTCGGCCGCTGGCATAGTAGGTTGTAGCAGAGAGGTGCTCAAAAGAGCACCTTCCCCCTCCCTGTCAAGACTGTCTTCGTAGCCCGACTGGTTAGTGTGTGTGTGTGGTTGCCACAGGTCATGGGTTCGAGACCCCGAAGGCTCCCCTTTTATTTTTCTGTTTTTGTGGCCCAGTAGCTCGACAGGGAAGCTTAACCTGCATTATTCCCCCCTCCCGTCGAGCCAAGGGCAGTAACCCAGTGGTAGCGTTGTGTTGCTATAGTCCAGGGGGTCCTCGGTTCGATCCTAGTGACCTCCCCATTTCTTTTTTTCTGTTTTGTACTTATTGTTTCACTATTCTTTGCTTGGGAAGCAAGCTTGATTGCTTTCTTTTATCTAGAGCTTTGGTGTGTATTTATTTTACTGCCTAGCATACTATTCTTGTGTGTGTGTATATGTGGTGTGTGTAAGTGATCATGCATGTGTGTGTTAGGTGGTATATGTGCATATGTGTGTAGGTGAGTAGAGAGGTGTATGTGGGAATGTGTGTGTGTTCACCCACACACATGTGCAAGTATGCACAACCAAGAGGTGATAGCTTCTTATGTCTAGAACTCATGTAGTGTGTGTATGTGTGGTGTAAGTGTGTGGGTAGATGTATGTGCATATGTGTGGTGGCATGCATATGTGTGGTGTGAGTGTGTGTGCATGTGGATGCACACATTAGCTTGTGTGTGAGGGTCTACCCCCTCATGAAGCCGTTCTTGTGTGTGTGTGGGCTTGTGTAGAGCATGTGCAGGTTGTGCTAGGTTGACTTGCACATGTGATAATGCTCCTATATGCTTATATTGATTTCTAGGTTGATTTTCGAGCTAGCTTTGTGCCTACATGTTACATGCAAGTACCCATGTATTATATATGCTGGTGGAATCAGATTTCACTTTAGAGCAACTTCATAAGCTGTCATTTTTCTGTCTTGATGCCATGTTTAGAGCTTAGTATCATGTGGTGTGTTGGCCCTATGAGGATGAATTCTTGATGTGGCAGTAGTGGGTGAACCCCTCTACATCATGGGGTCTTTGTTTTATTCATAGGAGTCTGTATGCACTTGTTGTGCCTTGTCAAAGTTTACACTTGGCTGAAATTGTCAGCTTGTGAAAATCTATGGTTTTCACTAAGTCTGAGAATCTGCTGTTATTTTCTTCACTTGTTGTTTTGGTTGCACAAGCTCATGTGTTGCGAATCAGCCCATGCAACAAACTAAGGTTTGTGAGATTTTGTGTTTGTCTAGCTCCCTGTTAAATTTCATGCTCTTTCACTTCCTATAGATATCATTTTGGAGGCTGCCAAAATGCCTCAGAGCATAAGCAGCTGGTGAAAATCTGAGATTTTCACAAAGTCCCAGAATTTGTTATTTTTGTCCAAGTTTGTGTCCATAGATATTCTCATGTGTGACTCCTTTGTATACACTTATTGCTCGGGCTTGTACAGCTTCTGCATGGATTCTGCCTCATATCTTGTTTGGCTCATTTGGGTGGTTGTAGGTACTTTGAATGTTGTAGACAAACTGGTATGATGATGTTAAAAACAGATTGCATGTTTTAGTTGTTTTGAAGCTTGTGTGGGCATTGTTGATGGTGTGGTGTGATTCCATGCACCACCCCACTTGTATTTGATTTTTTGATCATGTGGCAACCTGGTAACACCAGAAGAGTGCCATTGGAGTGTGCTGGTGGTGGATTTGAACCGTAGATCTCCATATCTTGTTTCGTAGTTTCCGGTTGATCCGTAGCTCCGTTCTCTACATTCTTTATATCTTTTTGCTTCGTTTTCTCGTGATGCACATGTTCATGCCATCTTCATGCATGTCATGATCACTTAAGATGAGGTTCTGTCCAGAACACTATTGACTCATCTCATGCATATGAAATTGACTAGAATAGGGATGCATGCTTCCTTCTTCACTCATGCATCATATTGTTTGTTGCGTCATGTTGTGTTGGTGTTCATTGGCTGTTATTTTATCTTGGGTAGCATTGGGATCGGAGAGCGAGTACGTGGATTCTGGAGAGTACATGCAATACGATCAAGAGCAGTTCCAAGCTAAAGACATCACAGGCAAGATGATCGTGACCTTGATACCGTATCTAGCTTTGTTATGCTTAGAATCACGTTTCCTTCGATATGTGCTCGCTTCCTACCACTTGATATATTGCCTCTTGTTAATGCCATGAAACGCAAACACCCTCCCCTCCTAGCTAATGTTAATGCTTAGAATCACGTTTCTGTCGTGTCCTTAGACTGAGATACACGGCTCTTGGTCGTCGACACGATGGGAGGTCCTCCTAGAGTTGTCTTACCTTAGCGATATATCTTGCGTATAGGAATCCCGGTGAAACTTTGGGTCTCCTCAAAGTTGAGGTTTTCCTCTAAGGAATCCGACGAGATCACGAGTTTCGTGATAGAGGATTACTTTGCGGCCCGTGACAGTTAGTGATGGACTAGTTGGAGCACCCCTGCAGGGATTAATCTTTCGGAAAGCCATGCCCGCGGTTATGTGGCAAACATGGATAATTTGTTAACATCCGGTTCTAGATAGCTTGAATTAACTCTAATAAAACTGCCAACTGTGTGCGTAACCGTGACGGTCTCCTTCGAAGACCTCTCTTCGATCGGGAACACGGTGGGGTTATGTTTGACGTAAGTAGGTGTTCAGGATCACTTATTGATCACCTAGTCTTCGACCGCTCGCGTAGACCACCATACCAAATACTCTGATCATCGTAAGTTAGCCACCATACAAGCTTAGGATGCTGCAACCTATACACTAAACCTTCCTCACCTAATAACTTGACTAGTTTCGGTACCAAGGTCATCCGATTGCTGAGTCCCCGTGGCTCATAGTTTACTACAACACCCCAACAGGTATAGGTACACCCGACACAGGAGATCCTGATGGCACGCAGCTGGTGTGGCAGTACGATGAGGAGTCTGACCGACTGTACGTGAACTATCCGGAGGACTGAGGCCGTGGTCGTGATCGTGGGCCAGGATGCCGGATATCGTAGTCTTTTCCTTGTTTCATGTTGTCCGTAGCGGGACTAACTTGTTCTGAATAATTGTGTGGATGTAAACCTTATGTTATACGATGTCAGGTGGCAAGTGTATGCCCTACTTGTTATTCTTTAGATATGTAATGTTATGATTATCTCGCATGCGAAACGTTTAGATGCGCCTCTTTCCCTTTTGGGGCATCGCCCACAAAATAGGAATGGGCCGCATCTAGTCGTTACATGCAGCCCGGAGAGGAGACGGCAGCCACGGCCCTTGGGGACGGCGACCCTTGGCCCCCCTTCTTGCTTGGAGATGGTGCTAGTATGGAGGTGGTTCTCCACCCCAAGGCGGTTGCGTGGGAGGAGGAAATTTCGTGGCTTTTGGTGGCCCTCCAGAAATTAGGTTTTTCCTCTCCTTATATGAGTCGGGACGATCATCCTCGGCCCTCCGATGGATGCCCCTTTGATCCAAGGGCTCTTGGGCACCTCTAGAACCTTTCTAGGAACCCCTCTCAGCCCTAATGAGGTCCCCAAGTTGTGGCTTGGCTGAATCCATCTAATATGGTAAGAGTTGGACTCAATCATGTCACCGATTCTCGTAATCCTATAATCAGATATTCGTCCTCCAATAAAACGGGCTTTCCAAATGGGCCGAATTTTATGTCTAGAATTATCAGCATAAAATTTCCCACAACTTGCACCTCTATTATTTTTCCATTTGACGTCATCTTTGAGGCAGAAACAGACGATCTCTAAAATCATTAGGGGACAGATTTGAGGAAAGTGAGAGTCCCACTCCAACAAGGTTTCTTCTTCTATTTTTGATAGTTTCTGCACATCAGTATAAAACAAGAAGATTGTGCACTTTTGCAACTATTAGTAGATTAGTCCAAATAAATCATAAACGTATTATAACAACAATTATCAAAAGCATAAAATTAGCATGAAACCATCAAAAATTATAGATACGTTTTGGACGTATCAACATCCCAAGCTTCGTTCCTACTCGTCCTCGAGTAGGTGAAACGAGAAAAACAAAATAATTTTGGAGGTGACATGCTAGCAACATAATCTTGATCATCATATTTGCAAAAGCATTTCTAAGCTGAGATCATAGCACTCAAAACTAGGCATGATAGATATAATTCTAATAATGAAACTTAACAACCATGTTGCAACATGAAAAGTAACACAAACAAAAGATCATAAATAATAATGCACTTGAAAGTTATACGTTTGTTTCGAGCATAAAGAAAACATAGCAAAGTGGTATTTCGCTTGTCCTTAAGAGTGGGGCAAAATATAAATGCCAGGACACCTTCGAAGTTCAAGTGGTGACTAGATACAAATAATTTGAGAACAAGTAATAACATAATCATGAATCAATCAATAATAAATTTTGGGACTATGCACATTATACTCAGGATGACAACTATGCTCTCTTAATTGGTGCATAAAGTTAGAAGATGAAGACTCAACATAAAACTAAAATAAAGGCCATTCGCACAGGAAAGCAGGGATTACTCATGTTCTAGAGCTTTTGGAGATTTTGGAAATCAATAAGATTGTAAAACAAGCTTTTGGGAGGTGCATAATTCGTCAACGAATGCTAGCAGATAGCCCAATACTTCTCATGCTGGACAAGTTTTGAGGAACGGCTCCCAAAGTGGGGACAATCACATCCCCTTAGTCTCCTTTGTTTATCACTATTCTGATTTCTCATGAACAAAGTGTGAAGGAGGTTTTGTTTGTTGCTATTATCTTTGATGAGCTGGGAGCACTCATGCCAGTCCCTCCCCGTATTAGGGGTTCACAGATTAGACATGCAAACCCAAGATAAAGCTTGTCAAGTATGAGAAGATCATGAATTATCTACTACTTCCTCATGAGCTAAAACAGAGGCACAAAACAGGAATAATTTTGAAAGTTTTAAAGGTAGCACATGAGAAATTTACTTGGAGTGGCGGTTAAATACCACATGTAGGTAGGTATAGTGGACACATTTGGCAAACTTTTTTTTTGGGAGTTGGATGCACGAGTAGAGCTCATACTCAGTACAGGTGGAGGCTAGCAAGAGACTGGCAGCGACCAACTAAGAGAGCAATAACGGCCATAATAATGCAGAGCGACAAAACATTATTAATCAATGCATAAATAATATTACAAGTCAAAAACTAAATGATCATAAAGCTAGAGGTGACTTGTTTGTAGTCATAACATGGTGTGAGCATGCGCCAAGTCAACCCAAATGAAGCAGTAAAGGAGAATACCACAATATTATGCTTCGATATGATAAAAACAACACATGATTCTTTCAATGGCACATTAAGCAATCTCAGCTATTTTAGACAAGTCATGCTACATCAATAACTACTAAACATATAATTAAGATAATATCTAACATGACATGTTAATGTCTAAGCCACAGTCTAAACAAGCTTCCTATTGCACCACTATAAGTATGAAATATTTTACTCTTCTCCAACACCAATCAACTTTCTTGAAACAACTCTCATAGATAATATTAATTAAAGACCAAAGAGACAATCATATATAACTGAAGCAAACTAACAAGCTCTAAACAAAATATGAGTGGAAAACAACAACTAAACGCAGTACTAGCAAAAAGTGAACACTCACAGAACAATAAGAGTGAAAACCAGAGTGTTCTAAGCAATTAAAATGGAGAGTGTCTCCCTCCCAAATAAGAATGATAGGATGTACATTATTTATGACCAGCAAGAAAAAATAAAACAAACTAAAAAGTAAAGAGCGGGACGGTCCAAGCATACCACATAACACATGAAGTGATAAAAATATAGTATGGAGAAGGACGAACTCATGATAGTTGATGGAGAAGGGGATGCACGGGAGCATCCCCAAGCTTAGACGCTTGAGTCTCCTTGAATATTTCCTTGGGGTGCATGTGAGCATCCCCAAGCTTGAGCGCTTGACACTCCTGGATCTTCTTTCATCATCTTCCATGGCATACTTGAAAACTCCCTTCATACGAAACTCATCATAAGCTGATTAGGCTAAAAATTGGTACAAAGCTTAAAAATAAAGATACAATGATGTTGCTACAGTAGTAACACACATCAAGACCACTAAAAACTAAAAGTAAAAACTCAAAGTAAAGATAACAAGTGTTGTCTCCCTAGAGCTCTTTCTTTATAGCCATAAATATAGGCTTAAGATTTTAATGATGCTCTCATAGGAATAAGAGTTGTAGAACAAAAGAGAGCATCAAGAAGCAAATACCAAACACATTTAAGTCTAACATGCTTCCTATGCATAGGAATATTGCAATATAATAATTCATTGAAGCACAAAGCAATAAGCATAGGAAGGCAAAACAAGTGCACCTTCAAAACCTTCAACATAAACAGAGGGAACTTGATATTATTGGAATATCTATAAGCATATGTTCCCTTCTCATAATAATTTTTCAGTGGGATCATGAATAAACTGAACAATATAAGTATCACATAAGGCATTATTTCCATGATCCAAAAGCATAAAAGGATCATTACTCTTCATATAAGCAAAATCTTTCTTATTAGGAATAGTGAGAGTAAAGCAATCATTATCATCATGGTAATCATCAATTTTAGGAGGCATATCATAATCATAATACAGTTTATCCTCTATAGTAGGTGGACTAAAAAGCTCACATTCATCATCATCATATATAGGAAGCATAGTATCATCAAAAAAAAATTTCTCCTCAAAAGTTGGGGGACTAAAAATATCATGTTCATCAAACCCGTCATCCCCAAGCTTAGAGTTTTCCATGTCATTAACAATATTGATATTCAAAGGAAGAATACTAATAAAATTGCCAGCATCATAATTGTTATGCAAACAATAAAGTTGCATAGGTTTTAAAATTTTCACCTCAAACACTTCATGTCCTAGTTCAAGATAAAGTTTATAAAGCTCTCTCGTATTTTTGTTGTTTTCCATTAAGCCTAACTAGTGAAAATAAAAACAAGAAACGAAAAGATTTAATTGGAAGATCTAAAGATATACCTTGAAGCACTTACCTTCCCGGCAACGGCGCCAGAAATAGTTTGATATCTACGCACGCTTCTATTCTTATAGACTATGTTGGGCCTCCAAGCGCAGAGGTTTGTAGGACTGCAACAATTTCCCTCAAGTGGATGACCTAAGGTTTATCGAACTCAAGGAAGTAGAGGTTGAAGATGGTGTCTCTCAAGCAAACCTCCAATTAAGATACAAGAAGTCTCTTGTGTCCCCAATACACCTAATACAATTGTTAGTTGTATAGGTGCACTAGTTTGGCGAAGAGATGTTAAAAGGCAAGTGATATGGATGGTAAAACAAGGTATCGTAAATCTGAAATAAAAATGGCAGCAAGCAAACATGAAACAAAACTGAAAGTAAACGGTGTTCAATGGTGGAAAACGAGGCCTAGGCTTCATACTTTCACTAGTGTCAACTCCCAACAACATTAACATAATCTAATCACATGATATTTCCACTAAAATGTGCAATGGAGACGTACTTGGAGGTCATTCCTTTGTGATCAACAGAGGAGGAGAATTATGTAGGGCTACAAAAGCACACCTCAGAGTTCGTAGTTCTCATCTATGGATTTCCCAATGTCACCGCGGCCATCCAAAGAGAGTACCACAATCACCACAACATATCTCAAGGATAGTCAAAGACAATCACCAAGAGACTCTCAATCTTTAGTCAATTCACAAAAGAGGAAATCACTCATGAAAATATTATTCTAATCCATGCCCAATGGACCGATGTCACCATGGTCTCGGGGATTATACTAGATAAGATCAAGTAAGTACATCAATCCAATACATAGAAGAAGGGGAAACATCATGGGATCACCCTAGATTAACATAGCCTAGGATCACAATCAAGTTCACATCATGGGAGAGAGAGATAACCACATAGCTACACATAGAGCCCTCAGCCCCGAGGGATACTACTCACACATGGCCATGGTGAGCAAGAGGTTGATGGAGAGGTGCACCCCGGAGAGGAGACGACGGCCACGACGACGGCCACGGCCCTTGGGGGCGGCGGCCCTTGGCCCCCCTTCTTCCTTCGAGATGGTGTTTGTATGGAGGTGGTTCCCCACCCCAAGGCGGCTGGCTGGGAGGAGGAAATTTCTTGGCTTTTGGTGGCCCTTCAGAAATCAGGTTTTTCCTCTCCTTATATGAGTCAGGACAATCATTCTTGGCCCTCCGATGGATTCCCCTTTGATGCAAGGGCTCTTGGGCACCTATAGAACCTTCCTAGGAACCCCTCTCAGCCCTAATGAGGTCCCCAAGTCATGGCTTGGCCGAATCCATATAATATGGTAAGAGTTGGACTCAATCACGTCACCGATTCCCGTAATCCTGTAATCAGATATTCGTCCTCCAGTAAAATGGGCTTTCCTGGAGCTTCCGGACACCAAATGGGCCGAATTGTATGTCTAGAATTATCAGCATACAATTTTCTAGAACTTTCACATCTACTATGTTTCCATTTGACGTCATCTTCGAGGCGAAAATAGATGATCTCTAAAATCTGTAGGGAGACACATTTCAGGAATGAGAGTCCCACTCCAAAAAGGTTTCGTCTTCTATTTTTGATAGTTCCTACACATCAAAGTGTAAAACAAGAACATTGTGCACTTTTGCAACTATTATTAGGTTAGTTTAAATAAATCATAAACTTAACATAAAAACTATTATCAAAAACATAAAAGTAACATTAAACCATCAAAAATTATAGATACGTTTTGGACTTATCAATAAGCACAATATACAGTTGCCTCATAAAAATCTCCCGAGTTGCCCCGGGGTATCCCTGCACACGACTCAGTTTAGGACCAGCACCATCAACACTAGCCCTCCCTGTATTATGTTAAATCAATCCACAGGTAGCGCTAACTCCATAGGTGTTACTAACGGTGTTCAGTATTATGTTTGGAAAATATAGTACCAATGTTGGGTCTTGCAGGAAGAGTTTCATCCCAAAACTAAAAATCAAGGCGGTCCTCATAACAACCCCAAGCATGTTAGGAGAGCTCCATATGGAACATAATACCGCTACACAAGTAACTAAGGCGACAAAGGTGGAACAAAACACCGAGAAAAAGGCCAAGCCTTCCACCTTTTACCAAGTATATATGTGCATTAAATTAAATAACAATAATATTGGGTATCCTAAGATATCCATATTATCACATGGAACCATGGACACCTTCAACTAACAACGCCATAATAAGGGCTGAGCAAAGGTAACATAGACAAACAATGGTTTGCTAGGAAGGTGGAGGTTAGAGTATTATCATGGAATGTTGGGGGGCTTGACAAATAGGTAGTGGGTAGCGAGACATAACGATATAAGCGAGATAACTAGCATAGCAATGATAGTAGTGGAATCCAGGGAAATGGTCATCTTGCGTGTGACCCCGCTTGGAAGAAGAACAAATCCATGAAGTAGACGAATGGGCGTAGTTTAATGAATCCTCACACTCCAAATTGTTTTTGAAACTCTATTGAGAATATACTATCTAGAAACAAACAATAAACACACGATAAACACCACAACATATTCCTGACATGATGCACAATAAAATATGATGCATGTCCCTTTAATTATGCATGACATGGCAAAGCACAACAATCAACTTCTACACATTAAGTGAATCTCAATATGCAACGAGTTGCAAACTAATGAAACTCCATATTTAAATTACTTAGTTCACTCCCCTTTAGGTACACAACAATTTTAAATGTTGTTAAACCTGGTAAGAGGTGAAGCATAAATGAACTATCTATCTAGGCATTTTAAATGAGGTCACAAACAACTTATAGTATTTCCAAAATGACCCCATATGTTAATTTATAAATTGTTCCAGATCTTCTTAAAATATATTATATATTTTTTAAATAGGAAAACTAAATGTACCATGTGATTATACACGTCATTCTAGGTGATTTACATATATAGATTATTCAAAATGGAGTTACGGTCTAAAAGATATGACCAACACAAGATAATATGTCATGAATGAGAAATACATGCAAATGACAACCACAAACATGTTAAAACTTGGATGCATCAAGATATTATGAAACTACATGAAATTCTAGGCAAGTTTCATGTATGGCCTGTTCAAAACGGAGCAACGGCTCAACAACTACAACCAATACAAGTTCTAGCCATAATTTGTCCAGAACAACATGGCATTTGCACACATCAAAACGACAAGCTACATGAATCTAAAATGCATAAACAAGGCATATTGGCAGCAAGAAAAACATATGCTACACAACATCTAATGTCATGAAAATTGATAGCATAATGTCATGAAAATTGATAGCATGGTAGTAGGCATGATGTACTTCATTTTATTCCATACTAGCAAAAAGTCTAATTATGCACACAATCATGGATAGCATCCACCCAACAGGGCAACCTCAACGAGGCAGTTTCTCAGACTTCGAAAAATTGACATTGCGCAAGGAACAACAGTTTTATCAAATTGGCATGTTTGACAGCAAAATTAACTAGGATGCAAAACCTATACTTGAAAACTAATGACACAAACTAACAAAGGATAACATGCGGAACATTTCACTCCATTGGACCAACCACAAAGGGTTTGTGGATTAATTACAATTCACATGGAAACATAGCAACAAAATATAGCAAATTCCAGACTTTGAATTATTTTGGACACTCAAAACAACAATTTTTATTGGCAACTTCACAAGATGAAAACTACAAATAAACATGATATTCATGGCACGGAACACCTACTAACATCAATCAGACATGGCATACTACAAATCACTCCATTAGCACACATAAAAAAGAGGCATGGTTTGCTTAATTCGAGCTTCACAAAATGGAACTTAACGTTAACAAAATGGCAGTTTGAACATGATAGTACCTTTAGAGCAACATATTGACATGATAGACAAGATTTACATGGCAACCACATGCATGGCATCAAAGTAGACATCACATAGACCAAATTCCACGAAGCAATCACATGCAAAAGACCTACAGATTAGATGCAATCATGCAGACAAGTTTGTAAGTTTTAACAGTTTTCATCAATTACGATGGAATACACGTTTGCAACAGAGTTTTAAACAGGCAAATTAATACTAGTTTACAAGAAAATTCTACCATTATGTAGAGCACATCAACTAGATGATTTTTCATGTTAACATCATTGCAACCCGATGCACGGTTTACGAGATATCATCATCACAACATGCAAACATGATCATAGAAGTGCAATTGCCACTGACTTAGAGAAAAAACAACCTCAAAGAAATGGGACAAAGGGATCCGGGTTGACTCGGACAGCAGGGTCGCCTGCTTGGATGAAGGGATGCGACCGTCCATGGAACGGGGTGGTCCCGCAGGCGAGGATGAGACCGACCAGCCATGGCTGTGATGTCGGCAGCTTGGGGTCGGGGAAGGCCGGATCGGGGCTCCGGCCCGGATTTGAGGAAGCGGCGATCTCGGGAGCGGGTAGAGGCAGGGGTACGATGGTGCGAAGCGGTGGCGACTCGATGCAGCCACGGCGGCTCGCGGTCGGGTGGGGCTGACACAAGCGGTGTTGGGGCGGCGACGACGAGGTTCAGCATGGCGGTGGGGGTCGCCGGTGGGTGCAATGCTCCTTCAGAACTCTAGCCGGCGGGCGATGCAGCGGATCGGCTGCGGTCAGTGGCTACTCCCAAGCATGGGGAGCTCGGGCGCATGCGGGCATGGCGGAAATTGTTCGGGTGGTAGCGGACAATGTCCGGTGGGGCGCACGAACGAAATGTGACCCTTAATTTCAGATTTTGGGGCTGAAAATGGAGGGTTAGGAGTGTATTTGGGGACGAAAGGGATGTGTGGCTAGAAGGTGGGGTTTTTATGGGGGTGGCTGCAAATTTGGCAAGGGGGAAACCCTAGAGAGTGAGAGGCTCTCTCCATATGGTGGGTTTAAATATAGGGAATGGACTATGGATGGATGGGTCTTGTTTGTCCGATCGCGATCCCAAGGCCATAAACGGAGTGGGGGCTAGGTGGGTCTAGTGGGATGTGTATGTGGGCTTGGTCTAAGAAGAGAGGGAACTAGGAGGCCTGTGATAGAGTTTCCAAAACCGAAAAACGTCTCACAATTTGACCGGCTATAGTGCCGCTGTATGTTTAACGGTTCGGGTAACAAACGACCTCCGAATACGATGAAATTTGGCGGGCAGTCTACCTACATTATATTAAGACAACATTCCAACTTTTAACCAATTCCTAGGAAGTTTTATATGCACTTATAAAAACAATAATTTATCGATGCCGTGGGCACGTGCGTGTGTGGTTGGTCCTGAAACGATCGTCGACGAGAATGGAGAGAATCGGCAACTAATATCTAATGCATGTTTAAAAAAATGATGGACACATAGTGCCGATTCAATGCTAATGACGCAAATGATGTGATGATGAATGCAACAACCAAAGAACTCACACGGTGATAACGAAATAAAAAAAAGGAAATCTTCTGGAGCATCGGTGTTTGGTTGTTACAATGTAGGTCTTGGGTTGTTACAATGTAGAAGACAACGATGGAGATGACGATAGCGATGGAGGAGACGGGGCTGGCACATCCTTGATGTAACGACGATGGAGGCGCGGAGACGACGACAATGTTGGAGACGGAGACGCAGACAACATTGGTGGAGACAACTTCGATATGGAGTCAGAGATGGCGACAACGACCGGGGCTTGGTCGTTGGCGGTAGCCGCGACAAAGAGTTTGGGATTGATTTGGTGGTGTTTGTGGGTGGGGAATAGATAAGGGTGTGTATATGGGTGGTTGGATTTGACGGGCGATGGTGTGTTTGCTAGCATTGGCCCACATGGCCAACACCATTTGCTATGTACTTTTATTTTAGTTTATTGTTTTGGTACACATTAATTTGTATTTCTATATATGTTTATTTTATTATTATTTCATTAATTATGATTTTTTTGTTTTCATTTGGTTCGTCGGATGAGAATAACTATTCTGATCCAGGCTGACTCGTCCCATCAGTAGCACTTGAACTTCCCCTAGTGTTAGGTTGAAATTCTGCCGAAAGTGTCTAAATGGGGCTTGCGATATACCATTGGAAAGCTATGGACACCTTGGTAATAGCCTAGGTTGATTTTTTGTCAAAATGTTCACGGTTTAAGAGCATCTTTGAAAACTATTTTTGTTCATACAAAAAACCGTGAATAATATTTTCGAGCCTACTTCTAATACATTTATTAGAAGGAGGGAAAAGTAGATGGCTGTTGGATAGCTGCCGCAATCCTCTCATTTCATACGTTGAAAGTTTTCCCAAATTCCCTACGGTTAAAGAGGAATTTAAAAATGGCGGAATTTCTAAACCAAACAGTCGGGTTCGTGTTTCGGGATTAATTTGAAAATGGCTAGTCCGATCGACGCAAATGATATGGCGTTCGAAAGCTTATGAAAATGCGCATTTTTTGTATAAATTTTTTCTTCCAACTATAACCGGTTTAAAAGTAATTTAGAAAACGGCAGAAGTTTTACCGATTTCGTATTTTCGCATTATTTTCTCAATGGTTTGTGGGAATCGAGCAAATGATATGGCGTTGGAAATCTTGAATAAATGC